>NC_041336.1:24677971-24900471 GCF_004354835.1 Perca flavescens
TTTTAGATTTGGAAATCTAAATAAAATCTCAAAAAAAAAAAACAGACATGGATTGTTGAAAATGGACAGGCGCTTGCTCAAGACTGAAACATTCCAGCATTCTGGTGTTTTTGCAGCACATGGAAATAAAGGCCATCTTGTTTTGACTTGTAGCATTTAAAGGAATACGCCACCGCTTTTTTTGAAATTCATCGCCCCCCAGATGTAGATAGGTAAACATATTTTCGTCCTTGCGTGCACGTGACGTTTTTGTCCGCAGCGCCGCTTAGCTTTAGTTTAGTGAATGGAACTTTTAATGTCGGGGTTAGCATGTCGTGGAGTAAAAGGGAGCTATCTACATCTAGGAGACGGTGAATAACCCTATTTCAGAAAAACGGTGGCGATTCCTTTAACATGAGCTGTTGTATAATAATATGTTTTGTTGCTGTTTTATACTTTTCTTCTGTTAGTTACACACTAGACCAACTGTTCAATTTTCTGGCGATCATCTGGCATTTTTTCCAGTATTTTGATTAAAAAGCAGGTCTGCAGCCTGATGTGTGTCCAATGAGTATTTAGAGGATCTTTCTATGACAAAGTTGATAGACAAAAAGAAATTGCTTTTTACATCTGATTCCTTTGTAGATACTGTACATTTATCTTGGTGTACAGGGTAACATGCACCTCTTGTTTGGATCAAAGGCAAACTGATATGGAACAAATGCAATAAGGTGTGTGTGTGTGTGTGTGTGTGTGTGTGTGTGTGTGTGTGTGTGTGTGTGTGTGTGTGTGTGTGTGTGTGTGTGTGCTTTGTGTGTGTGTGTGTGTGTAAAAGCAGACGTGCATGCGTGCGCCGCGGCGATGCCACTGAAATTCCACCCACATTTCAGTGCTGTTTTGCCAAAGACATATTTTCTTCTGCTAATGTTACCGGTAGAGCACTAAACCATGTATACACTCTCAATCTGTCAAGGTTACAAACAGGGACTTGTACAACACACACATGTATGGTCACAATAGTACAAATACCGCGTGAGCCTCCATAATTACTTGAATCCATTTGGTGCCAAACAAACATTTGCCTTTGAAATATTCCCAGGTTCCTAATTTTTTTTATCATTTATTCAAAACCACATTATAAAGGCATGCTGTATTTGTTAGAGACATGCTGTGCACAGTACACACAAACAGTATACAACTCTGCCAAACATGGCAACCTTGTAAATATCCTTTTTACTGAGCTGTGCGTGTTTTATGTTTCTGTGTTTATTTTAGAATGTCACATTCAAAACCTCGACAGTATTGACGATTCCATTTTTTATTTGATATTCAAGATTGTGACTAATTTCGTCGCCGATATAAAAAAACCAATTGTGACACTTATTTACTTTTGATTCAAAATTATTCAGGATTTCTTTATCATGCCCATCCTTAAGTAGCTGGCCTGTTTTACTTTTTTTTCCAGACTCTGTCTGCACACCAGCACAGTTAAGATAGACAGCAATATGTCAAGAGTTTGTATAATACACAGCCACAACTCAGATAATCTGACTCCTACTGCTTTTTTAGTGTAAGGATGCTGGTGTATCCCCTCATTTTAAAGCAGCAACATAATGTTTTAGCTTTTAAACAAACTGTAGCATTGGGTTTTGATATGCTTAATCCTTTTTTGTATATGCCATAATATTGCAAAAATCTTCTTTAGCTGTTTTATTGTGAGAGTGGCTGAGTGTGAACCACAATAAAATTTGGTTTAAAAATGTTGTATATTCATTTTATACAGTCACATCCCTCTATACACCCATAGAAGATAAAGTGTGAAGCCAATTGTTTATGAAAAGTTGTCCTAATTAGTGAAACACGTTTTGTGACAATTAGACACAACTAATGTTGAACATTGACTAAACAAAATCACAGGCAGACACTCCCTGTAAGGCCCTTCTATCTTTAATATGACTTTATTCTTTATTTCAGACCTAGGGCTATCCATATCACAATAAGAAACACACAGAATAAAAACATAAAGAGAAAAAAAAAATCCCAAAATACAAAGCCTTCCACAAAACCAGTGTCTAACATACAGACATTATTGCTTAATGGTTCCACAGTCTGAAGACAGTCTGTATGTATTATGAAAAATCTTATGTATTATTGTATGGTGGTTCATTCTTTAATTTTTAAATTATGTGTCTTGGTGTGTTTTTTTCGTAGTGGAAATTGAGTGTCACTTTACACTGACATGAAAACAGCCATTTAATCTAGTCACAGTAATGGAGGTTGCTGCTAAAAAACATTAGGTAGCACTCAAACCAAATCTGTATCTGCCTTTCATAGTCCCAAGGTTGAAGCCAAAAAAGAAATTGTTGTTATATGTCTTCTTTACAGCCGAGACAAGATTTATGTTCACCTAAAAACTGACTTGAATTGGGAAAATATTGATCTCTTTTTATAATACAATCTGAAAAATCTGGTCTTTCACTCACACTCAAAGTGACACTGTGTGCGCTGTAATGGCTTGTTGATTGCTTCCATTTGTTGGGCTAAAGGCATCAGCCTGTGTGTTATTTACACATATTAGACAGACAGGCTCACACACACACTGTACACACACCAAGACACACACACACACAACACAAGAGGGCCAAAGGAACCATGGGTGTAGCAACCTCTTTTAACAGCATGCTTTGTGACTGACATCTGAATGGAGGGTGGTTGGCGGAGTGTGTGTGGGGAGGCAGAGAGAAAGGGACAGAGAAATGAATGAGGGAAGGGCATTAGGGTCTGTGTTGCTAAATGGTTTCCTAGACAGGAGTGTGAATGCGTCCCGATTCCGTCAATATATCATCTCATGCTAATAGGAGGAGTTGAAACAACTGGTAATGACTAAGGTGTGAAAATGGCTGCAATTACTTTTCTTTGAATGACCAAAAAGGCTCTTTTGATATACATCAGACAATGTTCAACTATATAACTGAAGAGATTTAGCCATTTTCTATTGTTATATTTTAGTGTGAAGAACTTTTCACGAACAACCTAAAATCCTAGCTTTGTTTTGTATCCAGCTGACTAGCATTTATCAGTAGGTGGAGACTTGTTTGGTGTTTTTCTCACTTCACTGCTTTTTACATTTACAGAAAGCTGGTGAGGTTGGTTATTAGAGCCTTCTGTCCTTTGCTAATGTATGTAATGGACATTTTTATGGTAATAAATTACTTGAATTGATGGAAAAGGGAGTTGTTTTATTGGTTTCTGTTGGGCCTGTGAACGAATACCCGTGCCAAGTGGAACTTAAACCTACTTGCAACAACCCACAACACTGATTATTGCTTTAGGATACAATTCCTGCTAGTCCCTGTTTGGCCAGGGAAGGCCATTCTCCAGCAGATGGAGTTCACCATCACAGCTGATTAAACATAATGTGTACTGTCTTTTGCTAAAAGCTGTGCAAGAACCGTATATGCATATGTTTGCTATGACTATGTTAGTTGTTTCATTGTTTTGACTACCATTAAACCTCACGATGTTGGAAATGTATGTGTTTTTACGTATGCATATATGCAGGTTTATCAGCCCTAGCAATTGTCTGTCTGTGCCTGATTGTTTAACATAGCCTGTCATTAGAAATATTAGAAGTTTCAACAGAACCCACTACAATCTATATGGAAATTCACATGCATGGTTTCAGGCTACAGGCTCAAACTATGTTTGACTTTTCTTTCTTTCCTTCTGCTTTCCTCCATGCCGTTTAGGGATTTTTTTATTTCATCCCATTTTCAGTCCAAACACATGATGGAAAGAGGGTGAGATCTATAGGTGCAGAAAAGAGTTATTTAGTGTGAATGTTATGTGTTTTTAAGATTGAAGATTGTATTCAATTCCGTCCCATTTAAATCTCAGCGTATCACTGTATTACACAGTCGCACACACTTTGTCCAGACAGAGGACTAATTCAGCCAATCTCTGTAGGATTAATTCGCTTTGCCTTGATAACTACATCAGTTCCTTTTTTAGGTACTTTAGCTTCTCATTTAACAAGATGGGAGAGCTTATCTTCCATTGTAAATTAACATGTTAACACCATTTGAAGTCTTGTGTTTACTTATTGATTTTACTTGGAAGTTGCACAGCTTTTATCTTGAGCGATGTAAGTTTACAGGTTGTCCACTTGTCTGAAGGAGCTTAAAATAACTAATCTTTTATTTTGTGTGCCTGTTTTTTAAAACACATTACTTAACACATTAGAAGTATGTCTTTAAAGTGCCCATTGATTCTTGAAAAGTGAGGATTGCACATCTTGATTTTTCTTTTTTCAACCAAAAAGCATTATAATTTATGACAAATAAATGCCTATGGCAGCATACATTTATATTAAAATAAAGATTTCTGCTTTTCAAATTTTTTGTCAATAATATGCCAAATATAGGTCACAGGTTTCAATAACACCAAGCTGAATCAAAATCAGAATTGCTAAAGATCTATCCTAGTTTACATATATAAAAAACATTGTTCTTTGTGCTTCCGGTATTATTTACACTACAATACACTGTGAAAATGTGTATTGTAGTGTAACCCAAAACAACTTAAGTGTACTGAAAAATGACCAGCTGCATTTAAACATGAGTTTTACAGTAACATTCTATTTGAACAAGTTATTTGATTTCCTGCCTTAAGTTGCTTACTGTACTTCTGTTTTCTTATGTGCATGCAAACATAGTGCAAGACCTGAAGAATAGTAACTTTGCACTCAGACACACACACACACATACACACACACACACACACACACACTTTAAGACAAACATACACGGACTGCACACATGGGCCTGTAAATGAGCTGTGTGTATAGTGCCAAATGTGGGATCACTACTGTAAAGACTTTATTCTCATTATAGCTGACTTACAAAACTGGGGCACAGCAGGGGAAGTGATACATTAACTGACTGCTGTGTGTGTGTGTGTGTGTGTGTGTGTGTGTGTGTGTGTGTGTGTGTGCGTGTGTGTGCGTGCGTGTGTGCGTGCGTGCGTGCGTGCGCGTGCATGCCTGCGTATGTGTGCACATGTGTGTGTGTGCATAAGGAAAAAAGAAAGAATTTAGAGTTTAAATGAATGCAGTAAAAAATAGTTACAGCAAGTGTTTTTTTTTATTTATTTTTTTAGCCTTGTTATGTTCTTTGTATGTGTTTGTGTGACAAGGATTATTCCCAAGTTGTCTAATCCTGACATCTTTGAGAAAAGTTTAACGAATGTATTCTTATCCCTGAATATTTGGTACAAATTTCTCTAGACTCTGAGGATCTTGAGTCAGGCTTTTTCAGCCCTTTGCCAGATGTTTGATGGGATTGATCCATACTCTAAAGGCTAATTTGAGATTCAACATAATGTCACTGTACTGCAGGTGTGAATGTAGTGCTTTGTGAAGGTAGAAAGAACTGTAATTGGTTGGTTTCTCCCTTAAGCGCTTCAGTGGTCTCACAGACCATTTTCTGTTCTGTTCCTGAGCAATTATTGACAAATAAGTTTTTAATTACTATCAAATCAGTTTCAAGTTCCAAAGGATTTGTCATAAGGATGTTCTCATTCTAAAAAAAAAAAAAAACGATAAAGTGAGCTACTTTTCTCTCTGTAAAACGAACTAACAACAAAGCATCACTTCCAGAAATGTTTCAGTGTTCTCGATACACCACCGACTACACCACTGCAAAACTATAAATCTGCTGTTGACATCTAATCAATAAACCAGCTTTAGGTGTACACAACAACATTTAAGTGCAATCATAAAACTGCAGTCAACCATGCTGGAGCTTAAAATGACAAAACAGCATATCTGTTGGAAGTCTATCGGATATGTATTGTTAAGTGAGAGAGAAATGATGAGTTTAAGGGAGTGATTTTGTTTTTTGTAACTGTATTTGGATCCCTAATAACCTTTAGCAGTGACTTTCTTGTGTGATTTTCCAACATAAGACATTTTCCATGATCAAAATTTAAAACAGTGGTTGGTTGATGGTTTCTAGACATTCATGTAATGTACTGTAACCGGCAGGGTAATCCAGGCCCTATATAAAACCACCAGGGCATTTGAAAATACCTATTTCTGTGCCCTTTAATTGTTCAGTTAGTGTTTCCTTAAGGTATTTTTTCCTGTAGGTATTGTTTTGATAACAGCTTGTTTTGAAAGTGTTATGTTGCTGCTGTAGCACTGCTGTAAGAGTGATATAAGAGTGATTTAACAGACCAACATCATTACTCACTGCTCACTCAAAACACCCTGGACAGATTTGGAGAATAAAGGAGAGAATCACTGAAAGATAAAGGGGAAAAAACACCTAGAGCTTCCACACATTGAAGGGGAGAAATGGAGACAAAAGAAAGCAAACACCTCAGAAAAAACAAAACATGAGCTGAATATTTATGGAATCAAACTGGAGAAAAGAAAACAAAGACCCTTTTCAACGTTGACACCTATTCACATCAGTGGCTATGGTTTTCATTTTTCTTCATAATCTTTGGTGGAGTCATCTCTCAATGTGGTGCGTATAGATTAGTGTGTTTGCTTGTTGTGATGAAGGCCTGTTAATTGGCTGTTTGGGGCTAATAAATAGCTGTAATTAACAGGCGTCGTTAGGTGAGGCAGGGATTGAAACGCTGTGGCAAACCAGCTATGGGAAAACATTGAAGTACAATGTGGAAACATTCAGCTGGAACTTTTGTTCATCGACATTTACTGTAGATTAATTGGGTAGCTGCGTATTCGGACCAATAAGGATTTCCTGAGACGGTAATTATCAGTTCATAAACTTGGCATTATTATATTACTTAAGGAACAAGTATAAATTGGAACTCACCCAAAATTAATTCACCTATCTTTTTTTAGGCTGCCACACATTTCATATTTGCATTAGATATTATAAAATATTAGGTTAAACTGATGAGAATTCTATGCATATGTTAAAAACTGTCTATTGCTTTTTACAAGAATAATTTATTGTGTTTATGTTGATGGTGGTTAATATTTTGACACTTTGTTTATCCTTTTTAATTAGCGTGTAAGTACATTACACTTGTAATGTAGAATTGCATCACTGTATAGTGGTATATTATGTATCATAGTGTCAGCTTGTGTTGAAGATGTATAAACACCGTGTTGCAAAAACATGCTGTGGTGAGAAGTAGGATTGGGCATCGTTTGGATTTTAACAATTCTGATTCCAATTGCGGTTATTCCTTTACATTCCGGTTCTTAGCGATTCTCAATTCCAATTCTTTGAGGGGTGGAGTTGAAATGGGTCACTGCTTATTTCACAAATAAGAAAAAAGTTTTATTTCGATTCAATGGTGGGTTGCCGTTTTACAGGGCTTTTTCAACGTAAAATAAAGCCACACTAGAGCGCCGCTTACTGTGCTCCATGGCTGCAACACAACAAGCGCCTGCCCTGGCCGCCACGGAAACCAAAACTGCGCATGTTAAATGTGGAACCCATGATCAGATTTGAAACCAAATCCTCCAAACGACTCCAATAAAGGAAACAATTCCAATGGAATCGTAATTTTTTAAACAATTCCAAGTAAGAATCTGTTCTTGATGCCCAATCCCAGTGAAAAGAGACACAGGATATATGTAGTACAAAGCAGATGGGCCTATCAATCTAAAGAACATTCAAATGTTTTCTCCACTGATGTTGAACTTCGCTGTAAGCCGTGATAGCAGCTGATAGTCCCTGTGGTTTTTTTAAGCTATGTCTTTTTTTCCATCATTTTCTTACATTTCTTCCTTTTCACATTCAGAAGTCTGTACATTTTAGGGGTGATTGGATGAAAAAGACTCTGCTGTCTCAATTGATTAAAAATCTAGACTTGCACTCTCCACTTCTGTCTCCCATCTTTACTATTCTACCATTTCTTGCTGTCTCATCTTTGTCTCGCTTTGCTCATCTCTTTACTTTCTTTCGTTGCCCTCACTGTGTTGATATACGAGTGCCCAGACTTGTTGAAGCGAGTTATAGTTGTTGGAAGTCTTGCCAGTGACATAAGTGGACTTTAAGCCCATTAAACAGCAAAAAAAGCATCAGGGATCTTCTCTTTCTTTTGACTACAAAGGCTTGTTTTTTCATCCGTGGTTGTGTTTCATTCCTTTTAAAAAAAGCGAATAAAAAGGTGAATGGGTGCAGGTGAGGCTCAAACATTTGCTGCATTTGTCTGTTTTTTTAGAGCCACTTCTTTGGTGGTTTCTCATGCACACTTATGGTGCTATTATACAAGAGTAACGCAGTTATCTGATTATGGTTATCTTACACATCTTGCACACCCAGAAAGGTTATAGAGTGAACCAGCTGCAACATGGTGTTTCAGTACACATAGTGGCTTGGCTAACAAACTTATTTCATGGGATTTATAAGGTCATTCATTCATCTTTTTTGTAGGTATTACACACTCTTGTGGGTATTAACTTAATTATTGAACAAATGTTGTAAACACAAGTCAGTCACAGTGAATAATATAAATAATAATATATTACTTTAATTTAGGTATACACTGATATGTGGTAACAGTGTACACCTAATGGTTTTAAGACTTTTGCTCTTTCTTGATTAATCTCTTTGCTCTCTGATTGTGTGTAACTGTGCGGCACAAGTGTGTTTGGCTGTACCTGTGTTCTTTATCAGCAATGGGATTTGACCCTTCAAATTAATAATTTTTCACTACTAAATAAATACTGTAGTCCATACTGTTATTTGTAGCACAAACAGAGCATGAGCTCAGGGGCTGGAAACCCCTGCTGTCAGTTGAGCTGTACTGATAATATCTGTGGTTTAACCACTGGCAATAACTGTAGAGAATCTGCATTTTGATTATTGCCAAAACTTCAGTGGTCTCTTCATTGGGGACACAAAGTAGCCCGTCACTCTCTGTAAGTGAATGAATTTCCTGGTCATTCACACCTGTAGTTTCTACACTCAACATTTTCCTCCTTCAGTTTACTCTCTTTACCTAATTAGCATAGTAATTTAACACACATTTACATAATTTGCATAAATCAACTATCAGAAGCATAGCAGACCCACGCACCCATTTTAAATTAAAATGACCTGGGGCCTCATGTATAAACGTTGTGTACGCACAAAAAGCTTGCATACGCTTGTTTTCCTGCACTCGTGTGATTTATAAAAATGAACTTGACGTGAGAATGTGCGGGCCGTCCAGCCAAGTCTTTTCTGACTCTGTAACGTGGCGAATTCTAAGTGAAAAGTGCCAAAATCATCAAACATTACAAAATAAAGTTTCCACTTCAGTTACTGGCATACATCTGTGACGTTGTCTATAAAAAAGCATAATTATATCCGCTGATAATTCATAAAAGTTTGATCATTTATGTGGATAATGTTTTACATCTTTCACACTACTAACAGTTTAATTCGCAGGCTACTTAACCTCTGTTAAACATGAGGATGGGAAATGAATGAAAAAATCCACTTAGAAAATACTTTCAGTCATCTGCATTTCCCATAGATGAAATATCTACTCAGTGTGCAACAGAAAGATCGGCACTGAAAAATGCAATTGGCAAATGGCGCAGAGGAGGTGGGACGCATGGATCCATCTCCCCAGGAACAAACGCAGTGTCGGGTGGGCAAAATCATGTGATGCGTAATTGATCCCGTTGAGGATTTGTAGGCTATTAAGTGAACAAGGTGTAGGAAATGACCCCAACTTGGTCCACCAAACATTGGGCCATCTAGACTGTCTTGATTCTGCACATATTTCTGGTGCTGTAGTCCTATTTACTATTTCATTATTTCATCCATGCACATGAGGCCCCCTGGACTGTCTCTCTCTTTCTCTCTTTTCAAGGCCCTTTTCTCTATCATCTAACTCTATCTGTCTCATGTATTTCTGTCATATTGTTAAAAATAAGTCCAGCTTTGAAAGGAAGAAGCAGTGCCCTGAGGGCTTGTCAGACAACTTGATGACATGATGCTTCTGTTGAAAGAAAGAAGGGAGGATCAAATGCTTAATGGCCACCTGTGTGTGTGTGTGTGTGTGTGTGTGTGTGTGTGTGTGTGTGTGTGTGTGTGTGTGTGTGTGTGTGTGTGTGTGTGTGTGTGTGTGTGTGTGTGTGTGTGTGTGTGTGTGTGTGTGTGTGTGTGTGTGCGTGCGTGCGTGCGTGCGTGCGTGCGTGCGTTTATTTTCTTTAACTTACTCTCTTGCTTGTCTTTCAAGTGATCGTTTGAGGTTATGATATCACAATAATATACTTAATGTAAATTCACAGTACTGTATGCTTTGCAGGTTGAATCAAAACTAGAAATAAAATTTGGAATAACAGAAGGAAACAAAGTAGAGAAAACCATATTACAACATTTGGCAATAGTGTGGTCAACTTTGTAATGCAGATCAAAATAATATGCACAACATGCAGTCAGCTGATTTTAAAGAACTCTAAAATCTTCAGATATACAGTAAATGTTATGCATATATTTACCCAGAGGAGTGAAGGGGTAGAGGAAGAGGCAGAAAATGACTATGCCCTTCTTTGAACAGCATCCAGTGATAAATAGACTAAACTGTAAAAAGTAAGAAAAAAAATATTCAGTTACATGAATTCTTTCTTTTTAGATGACTCAAGTAGGGTAACGCAGTGTTTATTAGAACACACACATACAGTACATATGTGCATTTATAGCAGATTAGATAATTGCTTTAAAGCGCCCATATTATGCTCATTTTCAGGTTCATAACTGTATTTTAAGGTTCTACCAGAATAGGTTTACATGGTTTAATTTTCAAAAAACACCATATTTTTGTTGTACTGCACAGCTCTCTCTCACTGCTGCAGATCCTCTTTTCACCTGGTTTCTGTTTTAGCTACAGAGTGAGACCTCTTTTCATCTTCTTCTTCTGTACTATCTTTGATTGACCTGTGTGTTGTAGCTGTA
The DNA here is from genome assembly GCF_004354835.1 of Perca flavescens. NCBI lineage: Eukaryota > Metazoa > Chordata > Actinopteri > Perciformes > Percidae > Perca > Perca flavescens. Next base: position 24,688,885 of record NC_041336.1, read on the forward strand.
ACATTGCTGAATCTGTCTGTATGCTGGTAATTCTCATGGCATTTGGCCTCAATTCCGATATATAATTTGCTTTTATTCATACATACAGTATCTGTATAGCTTAGCTTAGAGCCCTGAGTATTCAGCTTCATTTACCTCTAGACCAGAAGCCTTTACTTGACATCAAAAGTAGTTGCAGGTCACCAATATCATATTGTCTTTATACCTGTGATGAGTTTGTTGTCTCCTCAAGATGGACACCTCGTCAGCAATCTAGTAGATGAGGACAGCTGTGTGTTGGTTCCTGTGGGGTGTGTGAAGATAAACAAAGGCTACAGTTCAGAATCGGGCCTTTGTGAATAACTGTCATAGATGGAAAAGGACATAAGATAAAGAAGAAAGAGAGAATAGACTGAAATAAAGAGAGACAGACCGGTTCCAGTTATCTCCTCTCATGCAGAAGTGATGTGCTGCCTTGAGCAAATATTTTTTTCCAGGAACTCCAGCATAAACAAATTAAGTCAAAGTATCCCTACAGCTCTTTGTGTGTGCGTATCTGGAGATGTATGTGCGTGTTATTAAATCTGTGTCTTTTCAACCCCTCTGTTTTAGGTTTTGTGTTGTTAGGTGTGTGTACGCGGTGAATCACTGTGCGCGTGGTTGATATGAATTTTAGAAAAAAGGAATGCTTTACACGTGTGTGAGTATTTAGTGCGTTTTGACTCCTGTACTCTGAGGCGGTTTGCATACAAGTCACTGCAAGGCCACATTGTAATCACATTGTTTGGTGAGTGTTTTTTCATCAGGACACATGTAGTGACAACAAGTCCTCAAGCTTAAATTCAGCTAGGACACAACCAGTGCATTTAACTCCCCATCGGCAACAACAGTATAGACTATAGCATAACTATGTGTCCTCTGATAAGTGTGTAACCTTTTACACATCTGGCACCAGCTGTATGATAGTTCATTGAAGTATTAAGGGCACAGTTATTTACTAACTGTGGGGAAAATTGTTAGTGTTTGGCTTATGTTATTTAGTAGATATTGTTAATGAACTTTATTTGTGGAGTTGATAACTGTGCTTTCGGGGTTCTCCCAGTTTATGTAATCAATGTAGCGCATATAAAATGTGAACAACCTTAGTTTGCATTGACAACTAGTGCTCAAGGCTTTTGTTGAGAATGTGTGGCTCATTTCATTAATGAATCATCTATAAAGATGTAGCCGTGCTTAAAAAAAAACAATGCATTGTTGCTGAACTGCTATTGCACTTTTGGCCCACTTTGGTGTACTATTTGTATACTGTTGCACTTAACAATATACACAGCTGCATTTCCCTGTGTAACATTAGAGATCTATGTATGTGCTATTTATAGTGAAATACCTGGCTGTGCATCAGTGTAGTTTACATATTAATTGTTTACTACATTCCTGTGGTGGAAATTGCTACAATAGTAGTTAAGTTGGTGTTTTCTAATTCTATTTTTTGTAACCTACTGCTTTATGAAATTAGAAAATTTCAGTTTGTCTTCTTGACTGCATTATGTTGTTTCCACTGTTTTAACAGTTTCATAACATACTGTGAAAATATTTTAGTGTTTCCAAGTAGTTTGTAATGGTATTACATGACAAGCATATGTTCCTTTTTATTTCATTTAATTGTATCCCCTTTGGCCCAGAACACTGCCTAAACTAAACTTGTACCTGATAGGCCTCATATAGCCACCCTTCAGGCTCTAACAGAGCACACAGTGTATTGTGTGTGTTTTTTTTTTCACATCATTTTTCAGGCCTTACAAAATGTCAAAAGTCAGTCAGTGGCTGCACTAGCTTGCTTGAAAATGATGTGATATGATAGCTTATTTCATGAGTAAATAACACTTTGCAGAGAGGCTTATGAAATGCCTCAGGCCTTTATTGAAGATACAAGTTGTTTATGTATCTAATGTACCATATATGAGTGAATAACCTTTGCTGGCAAGTATGGATCAAATTGAGAACTTTGTGGAGGACAAAGCCTAGTTTAATAATCTAATGTAGCATGGTATCATTTTCACTTGCTTCGACCTGTTTATGGGTAAATGCCTGTTGACATTAGAGCATGACAGTGTGTGCCCATTGGCAGGTTAGTATATGGAGTTGGCAAAACTGCTGGAGGCTTTTATTGGGTACACACAATAGGCTTGTTTATGTATCAAGTTCACCACAGGCCAGTGTCCAGCTGATATGTTTTTATCCAGTGCCTATTAACAGATGTGAGTAGAGGCAAACATGGATTTGTTCTGACAAACAAGGTCACAAGTACAGCCTCTCAAGGCATTAAAAGGTCATTGATATTGTTTTTAACTGCAGTATACACAGTGAAAGTCAGTCATGCACATGTTTCCATATATATGCTGTAGATTTGTTTTAATTCAAGTTTCTTTTCTCATTTATTTTATGCATTACCTTTTCCAGCATGTCATGCTTACCCAACAGGCATTCCCTACAATATTGTCATGTCCTGTGTCTCTGTCTACAGAGCTCTTGAAAGTTCACAGTGGGAATTTGTCTTTCTGAAATTCTTGTGCGTTACCTCGCAATATGAATTGCATTCCTTTTAATACATAGAGAAATAGGCTGAGATGTATTAGGATACAATATTATTAATCATTTAGTAGATTCATACACTGGTTGTTACCTCAGCGCAAGTGGGCGCACCCTCAGCTGTGGCTGGCTCAGGCGCAAGTCTGTATCATTGCAGCTAGATAACTAGCGGATTAGTCACGATACAGCTACCATAGCCATATCGATAGCATCTTAGATTCAACCGTAGTCTGAGCATTAACCATTTTCACAGCCACAGCATCAACTTTCAGCCTTTTGAGAAGTGTATTGAGCAATACATGCACAATGTAAAGTGTCACATCATCTCTCCTTTTTGTATTAGCTGCAGTGTGTCCCTGAACTGGCTGTGCATTATAACTGGATATGACCAACACATTAACTGTTGACCCCACCTTGACATAAGCCACAGTCCCATGTTTTGTCATCATATTGAATTATGCTTAGTACAGTTTTTTTTTTTTTTTTCAGTCTATTTTCAGCATTTGCACTGATAAAGAGTTGCTTTCAATCTATAGAGATTTCATGGGTCTGAAAACATCTTAAATGTGCAGTGAGATTTTTTCCTTGGCAAAAGAATGAGCTGACAACTATAATACATGTATTGATGATGATTACATTAACTGCATGCATTGCTATTCAAAACAATATTTAAAAACATTAATACATATAAATACTGTTATCAAGAATTAGTTTCCAGTTGGAAGACATTTGGTGTAGATGTTTTGCAAATATTGACATCCTTTTGCCGCACAAGGGATAAACTGACAGACGGGACTTAATGTTTTTAGCACACATTGATTTTTGTTCCAAACATCTGATAATATTTTACAGATACTTGTGATATGTGAAATGAATCCATGTCACTTTCCGTGAAACCTAAGCTATCTCAACGCAGATTCTGTTCAGCTTTGTTTATTGATATATAATAGAACACTGAAAAATATGTCAATCTTGCAGATACAAACTACTAACGCAACATGCAGAAACACAAACACGAAAAGTGCACTCATTTGTCTACGCCAATCTTGTGTAGTGTCTAATTGTTTATGTTCAGGAAAGGGTTTTTGTTTTTTCGTCTGCTTGTTCGTACATCTGTGTGTATATGGGTGTGTGTTAATGAGTACAGTAGGTCCAAGTGTCTGCTCTGTGTACAGTACAAATTAGCAAAGCCCTCTGTGCCAATCATAGAGGTGTGTGTGTGTGTGTGTGTTTGTCAGAAGTGATGAATATAGTGGCGTCTAATTTTGGATGAACATTCAAATCCTACTCAAGCCCTAGCCGCGTGACGTGTCACACACACACACACACACACACACATACATATACACACAACACTGGCCGTTTGATAGCCTTGCCACTCAGCCATATGCCACCAAAGGGCCTGGCATCTGCTGCAACACAAACACACAGTAACAAGAGACACACACTGATCACTTTTTTTCTGAGTTGCACACAAATACGTTTACATACATGCACAGCTCACACAGAAAAGCTCTATGAAGTACTCCTATTTTACTTGCCATTTAAACAGAGCATTCACAGTATTTAAAGAGGAGATTTTGAACCACACACGTATAGGCCTGGCATATTGGTCCCTGTATTCCTGTTTATTTAGACAGCAGATCAGAGCTTACCATATGCAAACTCAGCCCTTCAAAAATGCACACATATTCAGGGAGGCAAAGTCAGTGACACACACACACACACACACACACACACACACACACACACACACACACACACACACACACACATTTTTTAACACATGCAGAGTCCAATTCAGATATACCAGACACAGGCTGGTATAATGCATATTCAAATGATGTCAAAGCCATTTAGATTGGCCTCTCATTTGCATTTGTGCCATTAGCTTACAATAAGAGCTGGCTCGGCTTGCCAACATGCCCCCTGTCTCATCTACATACACCACTTGCACTTAGATGTGCGTTTGGTATAGCATGTATCTGTGCCAGAAATGCGCTCATTCATTGGCTGCTTTCTTCACATTCGTATATCTGTGTCATGGTTTTAAATACTGGCGGATATGATTATTTTATGTAGTATCAATAGGGCTGTGACGATAACCGCATCACCGCAATACCGGCGGTGACGTGCCACTACCGCGGTGATGACATCACCACCGCCATCACCGCATTTTTTTTTTTTTTTTTTTTTTTTTTTTTTTGCTGCCAAAGGTTACAGGAGAACACATGTCGTGTGATATTAAATATTATGAAAGCAACAATCATTGTTTAGTTATCCTCATCGATAGTGTAGGAGCCACATAGTGTATGTTGTTTATGGTCTCATTTATATTATTTATTGATTATTGTGTTGTGCACTTGTATTGTAGGTGGTGGGCGTTTTCATCGCGGTTTGAGCGGAAGTTATAACATATTTGTTTGCTTCACCTGATCACCTGGTGAGCCTGGGAGCGAACACTTTCTGTTGACCAATGTAGCGGCTGTAAGCGGTCCAATATAGTACTGCCGCGAGGGACTAAACACTGAGAGATGCATAAACACACTGTGACGCGCTCAAGGATTGTATTGCAAGGATTTATTCCGCCACACTAACACGCAAATTTCGACTCACAAAGTAACTTTACATTTGGTAACTGCAGTGCTAGTTGTATTTTACGTGTGCAGCTGCTATTCTTGCTCTAACTTACAATACTCTCTTAAGGGGGTTGCGGTTAACCGCCATACCGCGGTGATACGTTGCTTCTTCACCGCGGTAAGAAAAAACTATACCGTCACAGCCCTAAGTATCAATACATACGGGAGCCACTTTACCTATTTTGTACTGCTGTAAGATTCAAGATTTAAAAAGCTTTAATATCTATCACATACAGAAAATTGTCTTTAGTTTTGGAACTCACAGACAACATAAAAAACTTGCACCCATTGACCATTAAAAGACTGAGGCATTTTACATTTGTTGCAACGTACTAAGCATGCATTTTTGAAGTGGTTTAATAGCAACAGTAAACAAGATTGCTACTGCTACAGTGTATCCAGGGTTATCTACATGCAAGCTTTACTTGTCTTGAGTGAATGCTGAGGGATTGAGCTTTTTGTCTGTCTGTCTGCTTCTGATGACTGTTGGTTTGAATGGCACAGCTGTGTGCTAGCAGACTAGCCTCTTAAAGCTCTGTCTGATTACTACCTGCTCGCTTTGATTAATGTTCATTATGTCTGAGTGTGTGTGTGTGTGTGTGTGTGTGTGTGTGTGTGTGTGTGTGTGTGTGCGCGCTCTTTGAGTCAATTTTCAACCTGACACCCCTCCCACACACACACACAACCATAAATCAATCAACACCATTGAAGTACTAATATTGTCCCGTTTGTGAGCCATTGCTTCTTCAAGCCTCATCTTGCTGAAGCCATTCTGACTTTTACTGATGAGATGAGGATTTTGACTTGTCCATTTTGATTTTCTTCTTTAACTTTTTTAGATATTTAAATTATTCCTACTCATGTTTTCATCTATTTACTGTATACCTGGATACACTTAAAGGAAAGGATGAAACAAGGATTCAGGGAGATAATGCATTTGATTTCTTTCTACTGGTTGATTGGCTACCAAAGGACCTGGTGTTCCTGTATCACTCTGATGATGGATGAAGATTGAGTTCATGTATTGGATGAATTGGACGCAAGCCAGAGTGACATGAAGTATTACGTTGAATATGGAGTTTTGCTTGATATTTGGTTGGAGTAAAGGAGATTGTCATTAGATTTGTACTCATTTTTGTCCCCCAGTTGGTATTTCTTCACTTTCTGCCTGAGATCTCACTTTTACTTTGGAAAGTATTATATCTACAGTATACACAGAAGAGTAATTAAGAGAAATTCAAATAATGCAGGCCTTCTCAAACCTTTTCAATCTATGTATGCTAAATATAAATTAAACAGTAAGGCCAACTGCTAGATGACATTAATGAAAAGCCGTTGAAAAAAGTCATGTGTCTGATCTGAGCATGTATAAAACTGAAGTTGATTAGGTTAGAATCTGCCAAGCGGCCTTGTGTGTGTACCGCAGTTCTTTTTTATCCTAGTCTTTCTTTCTATGTGGATTAGACCAATAAGACACATTATATGTGCCTGTATCCTCTCCATCTGTCCAGACCCACTTTGTCCATACATTGGCTTGTAAACACGCATACATCAGTGTGGGTTTGTGTCAGCGCTCATTGAGCCTGTGGCCACCAAACAGACATAATTTATCAATCTCTTCTCAACCTAGAAAGAGTGGGTACTGTAGCAAATTACATAATCATGACAGTAAATTATTCTTTACATGATTTAATGGGAATGCCTTTTCTACCCTCTGAAGACTTGAAGACTAGTTTCTAATCTGCACATTGTCTGCACATGGGTTATTATGTGCATACATGTTTCTCGGCCATCCTGTCACATTCTTTGTCTCTCTGAGTCATATATTTATACTACAGCCTTCACCTCATGCTATACTCACACATTGGCCATACATTGGCTAGTAAGCACACACATATCAGTGTCGGTTTGTCAACTCTTTCAAACCCTGTGGCCATTAAACAGACATACTACATTCATCTCTGCTTTTTTCTGTCTACTCACAGTCTATCACTCACATAAACACATTAGTGACATTCTGTATTTATTCTGCGACCTCACCAGTGCATATACTTTTGTACTAAAAGATTGTATTTTACCTATTATGCATATAATGTAAAACTACTACAGTATTTTTATATTCTGTTGCCACCTGTATACCTTGATGGCCTTGATTTACTAATAAAAAGAACACGCTGTTAGGTTCTATTCACATTGGCGAGATGAATCCAGTGCTTGCAACAACACATCTGTGCATCGGCAGTGGGCAGGAACACCAGACTGTATTGAATTAAGTTTGCTATGTTAGCTCTTAAGGTACTGTAGGATTAATAATCCAATATACAATTAAAAATATGGATTAAAGCTTGTAACTCTTTTTATGATGCATTGTGATTTTGCATACTGGCGGGCAACATCACAATATAAGGCAATTTTGGGGATGGGTATTTTTTTAAGAGTGGGACAGACCCATTGACAGGGGAGTAATATGTGAGTGTGAGTTTGAAATAATTTCTGTAGTATGCTTTACTACATACCTGTACTCGTCTTTATTTATAGCACAACACAGTTGACCCAAAATGATTTACAGCACAGAGAAATAAATAAAACAAAGGAAAGGAGACAAACAAGAAAAAAAGTAAAATGGAGAAAATACTGTTAGAATGAAAATTAAAGCATGTCTAATGTGGTAAAGATACACATATCATGGGGTTATCTCAGCGAGATAATGGGAGGTGGTTGAGACCTTCTTCCATTTGGTATGTGGTCCTGACATCCATACAATCTGTGACTGTCACTGTCTTTACTTGCTGAACTTGCCAGAATGGCCAAAATGCCTTTTGGGTTACTTGTCTTTCAGTATACTTTATTTTTTGTCACCTCAAGCTTACCGTCTCCCTATAGGGAGTGATATTCTGTGGATTTCATGCCTCCCTTGTTGTGTGACCTTTAATATATACATGTGATCTGTACTGTCAGCGCTTTCCAACCCAATGTTCTTTCCATGCTGTACCATGTGTATACCAGTAATAGCCCAAGGGTTTGCAGAGTTAACTTTCTTTCTACTCACTTCTTCCTATAGGAGTTTAGCATTTTATCAGTGTCCTACTGCTTGCATCAAGATTGCCTGTCAGCATTTTCCCTTTCGGTCTCCTCTTTTTGTCCCATATAGCTGGGCCAACCTGAGAGTGGCCATGTCCCATGGTGGCAAGACTGATAAATTCCTACTTCTTTTCTAACTGTGCTTTTATTTTCCCCTGGAGTAAATACATCATGTTTGCTTGTTTACATGTCTCTTTTACTACTTCACTTTTACTTCCTGACATTTTCCCTGGTACTTCAATAAAGTCTGAATCGGCCCTTGTTATACAAAGCTCAAATTGTACTCAAGTGCCCGATAACAAGATAAAAGTGGTGTACCAATGTTCTCTTTCAAAACACGTGTTTTAGTAGCAGCACCCATTTTCATATTCCAGTAATTATAAGTAAATAAGAAATTTTCATTTAGTGTTTAACCCATTCAAACCTGATCACACATCTGTGTGTGTTTACCTTTAAGACCTGATCACGCATCTGTGTGTGTTTACCTTTAAGACCTGAACACGCATCTGCGTCATTTTTGTTGTTTATAGATTTTTTTTAAATGCAGTTGAAGATTATGGCCAAGAAAGTCAGTCAAGCTCTCAAATGCTTTTTATTTCATGTTTTTATCTGCTATAGAGCCTGAGAAATTAAGATTTTAGTAGGCTTTTTACAAATATTTCTGGAAACCCTTAGGTTTTGGGAGGGGGTTTACAGAAAAGTACTTAGGCATAAAAAGGCCTTTTTTAGCAGGCGTTTTAGGCCTAAATGGGTTAAGAAGATGAGTTTTTGGATGATACAAATGATGACCCTGACTGAAAGGGCTTGTATGTTCCTGGTCACTTTATTGCTTTATTGATAGTTTTTTTGTGTTACGTTTATAATAAGAATCAAGAAAATCAAATCTTCCCTCTTATTCTTCTTCCTTTTTATATGGTTCATCTGTTGTTTTCTTGTCCTTGGGTACCTGATTGAGTCAGAGAGAGAAAAAAACAGCAGAGTACTTGACAGTCCATCATTGCACCACTTCAGAATGTACCATCAGTGGGACATATGAGGACACAAGCATACTGAGCCACACACGCACACATACAACACTCTACATCACAGAACACTTCAATCCCCTGTCAGTATTCTGTACACCGAGAGAGGGAAAATAGTTTGGTATGTGGTATACAATGATAGTTATTAAGGGCTTCCTTGCCATTGGTTCACATGATCTGAACTCATTTTATTTTTTGTTTAGTTGAAAAGAATAAATCTAGAAGAATCTAGACCTATAATGCAATTCAACAACACTTCCAACTACAGGCCAAAGTAAACCTGGGTGTTTGGTTTGTGTGATCTCTGTAGACAACGGTCTCCACCAAAGATTGTTTGTGAGGAGAGAAAAAAAACACCTCTCACTGCTGTACAACTGCGAGTTTTTTTTTTTTTTTTTTTACATCTTCTCTTTAGCTGCTTAATTCACAACAATGATGGAGGCCAAAAAAACTGGATTGGGACATTCCTAAATTTTAAGGGTAACTTAACCTTTGGTTAAGATTTGGTTATGGTTAATTTGTACTGTATGTGTTTTGTGTCCATCCAATATCCAACCTCCACACTACTTTTTGCCATGCTACCTAAATTCAATTCAATTTTATTTATAGTATCCAATCATAACAAGAGTTATCTCGAGACACTTTACAGATAGAGTAGGTCTAGACCACACTCTATAATTTCCAAAGCCCCAACAATTCCAGTAATTCCCAAAACATCACTCTACTTGTATTCTGACTGTCAGCATTGGCCACTGCGCTTAAGAGGCAGAGTATAGCACCAACAACTGAACATGTGGATTGTAGAGGTTTTTTTTGCATTTGAATGAGGCCACCTGTATGTTTACACCCACGTCCTTCTTTACATTTGTTAGTAGCAGTTGTAGTCTGTTACAGCAACAGACTGGAGCTTTTTTACTTTCTTCTCTACTCGGCAGCACACACAATTCTCTGGGTCTTATCAGTTTTCCCACCAAATTTCCAATCACTTTTATCACCTTTTATATTTGGATTTGCACAATTACTAAAAGTCAGAAAAGGCAAGCATGGAGGCCGAGATAGTACATGCATCAAAGGTCATGAGCCGGCTTTTAACCCAATCAGGCATTAGGAGTACATGATTCTCGCCTTATCCCACAGAGCCACCAGGATGGCCTTGCAGCTCATGTTTTTCTTTCCCTTATCAAAACACGTACATACATTTCTCTCATTCTAATAGGACGACTGGAGGGCTAGCCTTAAACAGCAATCAGACGCGTTTGCTAGATAGGCCTTCGTATGCATGTATGATTTGTTGTGTCTTCAGGTGTGGCCTACAGTTATAATCATAATTGTGCTGCTATTGCCAAGGCATTAGTTTCATCTGCAATTATGGATTAATGTGGATGTATAGAAGTGTGCATTACACGTGCACTTTCTTCTGCTCTCTGTCTCTTACACACACAAATGCACATGAATTACACACACCATGGCCTCCAGGCCCACAGGGACATAACGGACAATCAGCCTGACAATCACAACTGAGCTCTGATTGATGCTGCAGTTACCAACACACACAATTTCAGAAACATAGATGCTGTAATGCCAAGGGCTTGATCCCCACACCAATCTCTCTCTCTCTCTCACACACACACACACACACACACACACACACACACACACACACTCTTTGTCAAACAAGCACCTCAGTGGATGAATAAATAAAGGAGTATGGAATTTCTTTTCATGACTAATTTTAACCATTCCAGCATGGGAAAAAAACACATGATCAATGCTTAAGAGTATAGAGCCTGGGATCAGAAGAAGAACTGGTGTAGGCCAAAGGGCATTAGTTACATAGTCTGTCAGGAGGTGAGATCTGCAATATCTACTGTAATAAAAGGTGACATACATGCATACATTGTTTTATTGTTTGTTTCTGTTTTGATCAGGCATTGTCTGTAGAATGAAATTGCATTCAGGTTCTATGTATCAATTAAGATTTTGTCCAGTTTATATTTGTACTTATTGATGTAAGAGAACAAAAAAAAAAAATTGACTTACAACATTTAGAAGTGACTGTGACAAATTCCAGTTCAGCAAAGGTCCAACTACAGATCTCATACTGTTGAACTTCATTTGATTCTGTCCAAATTCTTTCTTCATGACACTTTCAAATTTTGCTGTCAGGCATAATTTGCATATGATTCATTATATGTGTAGTTGGTATATGTGAGATTGTGTTTCCATTCTATGCGTGTGTGTGTCTGTCTCATTTATTTTAGTAACTAATGTTTCTAAGGCTTTCATTCTGTGTTTTCTGCCATGTCTCTATTTTGATGTGATTCATTCCAGCGTCTGAGACACTAAAGAGCCTAAAGGCTACTGTCACATGCCTGTGTGTGTGTGTGTGTGTGTGTGTGTGTGTGTGTGTGTGTGTGTGTGTGTGTGTGTGTGTGTGTGTGTGTTTGTGTGTGTGTATTGTGTTTGTGTGTGAGAGAGACGTCTATCTATCTCCTCTGACGAACTAGATCTGTCACACTGGTGGCAGAATACACTGTCTTTTCTGTTGGATAGCTGAAATTGATGAGGCAATCAAGTGCGTATGTGTCTGGTTTTGCGCAACTGTGCCGACATACAATAAGTCTTGAATAGAAAGATTCAGTATGTGTGTAAGGAGGAGTAGAGCGCATTATTATAATGATCTTCAGGTCCATGTAGCAAAACTTTGAATAAATAAATCAGCTTTAGGCAGAGATGTATAGTAACAAAGTAGAACTACTTCACTACTGTACTTAAGTACTAAAAGGCTGTATCTGTACTCTACTGGAGTAGTATTTTTTCCTCCTACTTCCACTTTTACTTCAGTACATATTTTCGATGAGTCTAATACTTTTACTGCGATACAGTTTTTATGTGCTGCATCGTTACTCGTTACAATTATAAAAAATATTATGAATCATTCCAAACCCACATTATCACTGCCAGAGCGGTAGATGGCTCTGTCACCAGGTTTGATGAAGCTGGCTCATCATTAACAACAACACCACCTTTAACTTGGAGTGATCGTGGTGGTGAGGGTGAGGAAGGAGACCACCCCTCGCCCTACTTAGAGTCCATGAAAGATTGCAAAATAATGGCCTTCAAAAATTCACCGTCAAATTTGAAGAAACATATCAACTTACAAATATAATACACAAATGGCACATCAGCTTGAGCTATCAGTAAGCGCTAGCTAACCAGCTACCCGTGGCACATTCCTGTCCTTGTACTGCTGCTACAGCCAAAGGAATTGTGAGTGTCTTTTAGGCTAAACATTTGAAATAATATAAAACAATATGATATTCAAACTTTTGACTGCGTTCTTTTTTAACTACATAACACAATACTTGTACTTTTACTTTCAGTACTTGAGAAGTACATTTTAAAATAACCTACTTGCAATACAAAATGTTGACTACTTCCACTTAAGTGAGGTGCTTTAAGAGCACTTCAACTTCTACTCAAGTCACTTTTTTTGATAGAGCACTTGTACTTTTACTCATGTCTGGGTCTCTAGTACTTTATACATGTCTGGCTTTAGGTAACAACTCATGATTATGTGCTACAAGGTTTCTCTTTCACTTTTATTTTGTCCTCTTTCTCTTCTCTTTGTATTCTTTTTGTTAAACGTAGTCTTTTTGTTGCAGCTGTAATCTATCAACAATTTTATATATTTTTAAAAGGACATATTTATACTATTAGCTGCAATGTAACCTGTCCGACTTTATATGCTAAATATTGATAATGACACATTTCTTGTTGCTTTGGCTGTACTTATGGACAGTGGATCTAAAACGACATAACCATTGAGCATGAAGTGCTCACAACTTTTTCATTTAACATCCATATTGGGTTAATAGTAAAAGGAATTGTAACCCTGATATTAGAAAATGTGTCACTTACAGACTGCAGTGCACAGTATGTTCATTGTGATTTCCCAAGGTTTTAGAGATGGTAGTATGCATATAGTTTTGGGTAGAATGTAGTAGTCTGTGAAGTTGTTCACTGCTAGGTATGTGGACATATTTCATTATTGGATGTTACATTGTTGGCACTTTCAGAGAGAGGAATCAAATACAGTCAAATCTACTGTACCGGGTTGACTTAAAGAAAAATAGATGGATCGATAATACACTGGAGAAATATTTATTGTATTGTCTTTTTTGAAGAAGTTTCTCTCAACATATTTAGAAGTACCCTGAGAATGTTTTAGAATTGGTTATCAGAGCTGCCACTGAAGACCAAACTTGCACAAACCTTGAAAAAGGCTTGTGCAAACAAAAGCTGAGATGTCTCTAGTTGCCGATTGCTTCTGCAGCGCGTCTTACTAACCTTCACGTTTGCTATTCTTTCTTCCACTACATGAAACTTCTTGAGTCCCTGTTTAACCGAGTACGTTTTTATGACCTCAGCATTCATGAAAACCAAAGTGCTTGTTTTTAATTGGAGGATAATAAAGAGTGCCATTGTTCATTCTTGGAAAGCCATGTTTTGTAGGTATACTGTACCATGAGTGCTTGTAAGGCTAACACTAACAAAAGTTATTGTTTGGTGTTTACTGTATCATAAGTGAGGTGAAGATGATTCATATTTTTCTTCCCATTTCTCACTTCCTCTATACTGTCTTTTGAGTACTCTCTTGCTTGTTTCTCCTTGCTAAACCATTCTTTCTCAATCATTTTCTAGCATTTCTCCTGTTTGTCTCCTTACTCTTGCTTTCTTGGAATCAGTCGCACATTGTTATTTAAGTTTAACCATTCATGTTTTGTGTGTGTGTGTGTGTGTGTGTGTGTGTGTGTGTGTGTGTGTGTGTGTGTGTGTGAAGAGTGAAGCATAGTCTGGTGAGCTTTGGGAAGGCTACAGAATTCCTGGAGGTAGGGTTGTAGATTTGATGCAGGTGAACAGCATTCTGTCCTGGCAAAAACCTCTCATATTTCACCAGCCCTGTTCAGAAAAAGAGGGCGGGTGAATATGAGAGCCAAGAAAGCATTAGAGGTCTGTTGTATAGCTTTAAGCCACACACACAACGAGTAAAGCTTCAGGCCAGTGTGTATTGAAGGAGGTATATCAGGGTAATTGTTATTAAACTACCCTAAAAAGATGCTCGTTATAGTGGTGTACCGAGGTCTTTGTCTGTAAGTGTGGAGCTTTGTCTCTGTTTTCGTGTGTGTGTGTGTGTGTGTGTGTGTGTGTGTGTGTGTGTGTGTGTGTGTGTGTGTGTGTGTGTGTGTGTGTGTGTGTGTGTGTGTGTGTGTGTGTGTGTGTGTGTGTGTGTGTTGGATTTGGCTAGTTTTGTTGGGTCTGTGTGTACAATGGCGTTTTTCCATTACATGGTACCTGCTCGCCTCGACTCGGCGCACTGTGCATCCCTTTTCCATTGCAGATTTTAGTATCGCCTCAGCGTGGCTGGTCGTCATAGCGACTGCCGTGGGTGTGGCTTGGTAGCGTTGCATTTCCCCCGACTCATTTCCTGGTTCTCCTTCTCCGTAAACAACATGAAATCAACAAGATAGTTAACTGTAACTTTTCCTGCTCCAGATTTCCCACCGTGGTCAGAAAGAACAGGGGAGACACTTTGTTTCTCTCACTAGGACTCTAGAGTCACTACTCGCTGCGGAGCTAATCGCCGTCACTCTCTCACTTCTCCCTCGCTCACCAGCTACACACACACACACACACACACACACACACACACACACACACACACTGCGACTCGACACACACACCAGCGCACAAGTATAAACATCAGGCCACTTGTATATATGCTACGGAGAAAGCTCTGTGTGGAGCCTCCGGCAGCAAAAAACACCGCTGGCTAAACTATTTAAAAATTCTGTCTGTCGCTAGCAATGCAGTGATCAGTGACGATTCTTTCCGACCAATCTGTAGCCTGCAGGGTTTCACGTCACCTTCTCGGAGAAGAAGGTACCAAAGCTAGTTGACAGATTAAACTTTTGCCGTATCCGGTCGGCAAAACTCCGAACACATCTGCCTTTTTTAATAATAATTTCAGTGCCGTTCTTTTCTCAAAGAAAAGCTTAACTCCAAGTCTTCCAGAAGACCGCTGTTCCCAGCAGCAGCAGTCATAAGCCTGCCCACCGACTCTATACACGATGTGATTGCCCTGACCAGAGTTTGGTTTTTCCAGCTCGCAAGCCAACGGAGAGTGCCTAGACCCCCCTGGCTGCAAAACAAATGTGTTGCCACTAGGGTGCGTCTACATTTCTAGGCTAGCAAAGCTCCAAACTATCAGGGGTTTAATATTTCACACTGATGGGTCATTGTTTTTTTTGCTTTTCACTAAGTGCTTCTGAGTTCCATGAAGTAGGAAACTAGTAAGACAATTGTTTTCCTTGAGCTTTGACTGCCTGGCAGTTGCTCTGTAAAACCATGGCTTGTATTTACTCAAACATGGTGGAGGAATAATAAGATATAACATATTGTGCTTTCAGTTCTGGGCAATATTTGTTTAATTCAAAATACTACAAAACTTGTGGTTCATAACAAAGATTGATCTCTCTTTTCCTATTGTATAAGATAATCATCTTGGCTGCTGATAACTCCTGCAGTTCCTGCAGGTGCAAGTGGTAGTTGAAGTATGACAATACAACACCTGGGATATTTCAAGTCTGTGTTCACCAAACATAAGCCTGGAAAAATACACTGGTGGCGATAATGTAGACTGTGCTACTTTTCATGTTATTGAAGTAAGAATAAATGTTTCTGTTTAGTGACTTACACAGAGTGAAAGGGGATACAGAGCACTGTAGTCTTGTTTTGTGCTGCGTTGTACTACTGTAGTCTTGTGTAGGATCCCAAAGATATTTTTTTATATAACTGTACAAACACAGGAAACTGCTTTAGTTTTGATTTGTAGGGCTTACTTTGATTAAAGAAATTCTTAGTCGACTAGCACTTTATATTTTGTAGAATTCTTTAGAATCATAAAAAAGAACCACTTTAGATCTTGTGTTTACCAGAGATGTGCTAGTAGGGTTCTTTAAAATAATTAATCGAGCATGGAAAAAAGCATAAAAAATTACTAATCAACTTAATCAACTTAGACCAAAACAGCCGAGCAGTCGACTAAACGACTAAGAAGGGGCAGACCTATCAGTTTGGTTTGTGTTAATTGTGTTTTTCTCAAATTTTAATGTGTATTCACATTTGCAGACACACAGTACTTATATACGTTGCTTGCATTTGGTTTCAGGTAGGTGGATGGATTCTAGCTGGATTAACATGCACTAACATTAACATTATCTGCACTATCTGAAGTGTTCGGATAAAGATGCCATGGGTCTTTCAAAGAGTACTTCCTGACTCTGTAGTCCACTTGTGTTACTGGCAGGAGTGTTTGTGTCTACGTCTGGTCAAAGCTGAAGTACTTGCAAACTTCCTTGGTTTAACGTTCTGTTACCACTGACATTTTTAACCCATGAGTGTAGTTCATTTTTTAAAGCATAAAGGCATTTATTGCGGTATTTACTTCTTTATGTACTTTTTAATTTACCCTTGTTCAATCAGCATTTCAAATGCTTTGTATGAACCAAACCACATGATAGTTCTTTACCAAAGTCATTTGTATTTTATCAAACTTTAAAGTGGTCACCAATAATTCAAACATCATTACTAATTTACTAATACGGAGCCAGTCGTATCAGATTGTAAACACAGCGGCAGTGGTTAACATGGCTTTCTTTTCTTTAGTGCAGCCAGATACATAGTGAGTCAGTCTACCTATTTCCTTTGACATACTAGAATGTAAATCTGATATCATTAATAATTAATATTTCAAGGCTGAAAGTACTGGACACAAAGATATTGGAACGGAATGTAAAAGACAGTTGAGTGCAGGGCATGAACAGACAGATAAGGAGTTAGATTTTCAACTAGGAAAAAGTACCTTCAACTGCTACTGATGGCTGAGTTTAAAAATGAGGAGACTGGGTGTGCATTTGTTTGTGAACATATAAAGATTGGCCTAGACTGCTTAGTAGAGGCTTTGAAGAGGACAAATACTTGAAGTCTACTCTTAAACAATTCTGGTATTTAAAGAGTTGATGGAGTAAGACTTTTTTTTTTTTTTTTTAAATGTTCTCATTTTCTATTTGCATCAATATCTTCTTTTTCCGTTAATTACTTTCTTTTAAACTTCCTCACTTCCAAGTATCCATTCTGTCATCCTATATGTCTACTTCACTCAGTCTTCTTTCTCATGTTGCTAGTGTATTACTCTGTGTGAAGTACAGTATTTATGTTCAGGCTTTGTTCCAAACAGTTCATTTGTATAACTTTGATCTGTGTTGATTTTACATTCGTCCCCACAAACATTTACCAAAGTCACCCTTAATCCCCTCGGTCTTTGTGGCAAACACTGAAAAGTTTGAGTCTCTTACACTTTGGTTTTGACTTTGAGGGTGTGTGCTTGTGCAGGTTTTTGTGTGGCGTAAAAGTGTGTTATACAGTATGAATGATAGAGCAATAGATGAAGAATGAGTTCAAGCAGTAGAAGAAATAAAAATGAGTGGATCAGACTGTAGGGGGTATGGTTCACACACGGCTGTTTATTGGTCAAAATTTGAAATGATAAAAAGATGAAAACCAGTTGGGGGGGTTGTAACAATCAGCACCATTCAGTAGAAAGCAATCTGCACAAAATTAAAGGTGCAATATGTAATATTGTGTGTAATACTGGCAGCTAGCGGTTAAAATAGTTACTGCACTACCAATTCAAAATACTGGAGAGTCGTCTCCCCCGCCCCCTCCTGCCCAGACTCGAAGTTCACGGAGGTTGCCAGGCTGAGACCGCAGCATTCACAACAATGTTGCCAGACGCTTTTCTCACATAGCCAGACATTACTCCACAGCACAGCAGAGTAGCTAACGTTAGATGCTAGTCTCACATAGCCAGACATTACTCCACAGCACAGCGGAGTAGCTAACGGTAGATGCTGGCTATATTGACAGTCATAAAAGCCCGTGCTCACGCTGAGCTCTGTAACCAACTGACAGACACACTTTTTCGGCTTAAAATTACAGTATGAACCGCTAAAAACTAGGGCTGTCAATTGATTAAAAAAAATTAACTAATTAATTGCACAATTTGCTGTAATTAATCGCGATTAATCGCTTTTTTAAAATTGAGACTGAAGCTTATAATAATGGATATTTAAATGCTAAATCATTTAACTTTGCAAATATGAAGAAAATAACAAACAAGGAAAGGTTCTGCTAAGTTCAGAATGTTTAATATCTTTCAGAACAACAGCAGCAACAATTTGGCTTATTTAGTCCTGCTGAAGGCTGCTGGAAACGGCTAGAAACTGTCTGACTTGAGAGCAGATTTTTGTCACCGTCCCCGGCTGCTGTTGCCTGCTCTTGTCTACTTTACAGGCGAGGCGCAGTTCATCTCCAACGAGCCGAGAGTTCAGTCGCCGGCAGGGCAGTCGGGACTCACCCGGAAATGGCGAGCGGAGTGAGGTGACGTGACTAGTCTCTCAAAATCTGACGAAAATCTTCTAAACTGAACTTTGTTGAGCTGAAATGAAGACAGATTCAGCAACTGCACGGCCTATTTCTTGCTTAAAATGTTTTCAGAAACATGTTTCAGTGAACTATCTTAGTACAATATGAGATCGTATTCTGAACGGCCGCCATGACAGTCTGGCTCTCAATATCCGGAGAAAACAAACCCATGTGACGCGTTTGTCCAATCAGCTGCCGGTTTTCATTACTTGGGCAACAATACAGAGTAGAGCCGCCTGCTGTTATGGAGGCGTATTACGTTTCTCAGCCGCCACATGAAATAAACAAACACAGCTGCGTTAATTTCGTTAATTTTTTTTAACGATTTAAATATTAAAAAATTAACGCAAAAATTAACGCGTTAATTTTGACAGCCCTACTAAAAACACAACAACCTCACTGTCCTCTCCACACGCCAGTCAGGCACACTTCCTTGGCTTAGAATTATAATTGCAAACTCACAGTCCTCTCTTTCCGATTTACAGCCCCCCTCTCGTGGCTTAAAATAACTCACCGTTGTCGGCTCCAGCTGCTGAACTACACGTTGTAAACAGCCATGGGCTGTTTCCTCCGGTAACGTTAGCAGGGTTAACATGGCGGCGTTAGCCAGGACAAGTCGGGATCACTTTACCGGCTATGTCTCAATTGTTTTTGCGAGTAACCAACTCGGGTACTCTAGCTATATAATTCAATGTGAGTACACAAATGTTGAAATGACAAAAAAATGCCCATCCCTAGTAGCTGTGATAAATTAGCCAGAAGCTAATGCTTACCTGTTCAGGAGAAAATAAGCCAACTCTGCGTCCTTTTGGGATCCAAGCTGTCTCCATCTTTCAAATACATCTCCAATATTTACCAGGGGGTTGTTACGTCTCTGGTCACGCAACTGTTAGAAACATGCGGTTTTCTTTTTTTATGTCATGTAGAATCTATCTCCGTTGATCCTGTTCGTTTGTGTGCTGCTTTCATGGCTGTACTAACGTTACAGCTGTAGCGCGCTGGGTTTACGTTTTTACAGGTATATCTGGCAACCCGGCCTGGCTGTCAAACTGGGCCATTGATAACAACACACAGATCAAAACATAAACATAAATTCCGTCACGGAATGTAAATTTCAAAAAGAAAAAATACTGACATTAACATTGTTGTCAGAAAAGATAGTATTTGAGTTTAACATGTTTCCTTAATATCTGATAAGGCACTGGTGTCATTTTTGGATTTATTACAGTACAAATATTACATATTGGACCTTTAAGTACTTTGATGTAGATTTTCAAAAATTGTCATAAAACAGATCTATCCACAACATTCCACTTCCGGGATTGAAATTCTGCCTGATTTCACTCTTTTTGTACGGATGTCCGGTACTTTCCGCTTTCTTTGTGTTGGAATTTTAAACTCCGTTCAATGTATAAGGACTATGGTTAACTGCTCCTCAGATCTCTGCAGGGTAAATCCAGACAGCTAGCTAGACTATCTGTCCAATCTGAGTTTTCTTTTGCACGACTAAAACAACCTTGGAACGTACACGTTCCACCAAAACAAGTTCCTTCCCGAGGCTATATTGCAGTGGCGCCATTCCTCCATCCGGCACTTAGGACCGCCCAAGACGATTGTTATTGGTTTAAAGAAATGCCAATAAACCAGACTAGTTTGTCTCCCATCCCAGAATGCTGTGTGGACTCGCCAGACCCTCCTTTGCAGCGCTGTGGAGGAAGGTCTGGCAATGCGAGACTACAACACAGAGGACTTTGGACAGCATCCAAAGCAGGTTGCAATGTTAAAATTCCATTTTGAGGTTCATTATGGTCAGGACAGTTATTTTGTTATGTGAGGACTGAATCTTAACTACAATGTTTGACTCTAACTGATTAGGTAACACTTTATAAATCATTTAATAATGTTAAATCATTTAATAATGTTAATATACTTAAAGTGTTCCCACTGATTGTTGTTTTAAGTTATTTAGATATAACACAGCATAATTAAGTGTGTGGTCATCTGTATAGCAAGATCTGAGAATACATACAGTCAATAAGAGCCTAGTTTAATTCAGACTAGACGCTTTGATTGGTGTCACACTCATGGACAAGTTACATTATTAACTTGATGCACTGACTCATTTCACTTTATGGAATATCCTATCCTAAAAGGGATTTAAAAGGAAGTGAGCATCACATTTTCAGAATAGGTTAAGATAATGTAGTGTGTCCTAATTGTAAGCACATGCTTTGTGTGTGGCACTGTGTGTTTTTATGTGGCTGCCCGTACAGTATAAAGACCATTTTAATGAATTAAATATGACTTTTCTGTGAATGATATACTACCTTAACGGTCTTTCTTTGTTAGTATTGTTACATTGGCACCACAGCAGGTGTATAATCAGCCTATTTCTAGTCTTCATTTGTTGTTTGTTTCCTTTGACACTGACTATTAGCTCCTTATGATTAATCCCATGCAATAGTATGGCTGCTTTTCAGTCTGGTTAGAAAGATAATCTATTTCCATGAAAGAATTTCTTTTCTTTCTTTTTTTTTGGATGATGTTCGAGTGAATTGCTTCTTTATTTGTGACGCAGATGAAAATGTTAAATACAATTCAAATCCACATTTTTCTCATCCCATGTTATGATGTGGATTAATTATCAATTAAAGTCATGATCACACAAATCTGTAGTGGATCTGCTCTGTATCAGAAGATATTATTCTCTGGATGGCAAAGTAAATAAAAATCTCATTGTACAATGACGCCTTGTTTGGTATTCTGTGATGTTTTTCAATAGCTGAAGTAAATACAAATCGAAATGCAGACTCTCATACACAGATATGCAAGCAAAGACCTACACACACCTTGCATACAAATACATACACACAGCTCATGGTGTGGTGCACAGAGATGTTTGCAGCTCATGAACTGTTCATTTACTGAATTCAATACCTTCTCATTGGTCTATGCTGGGTGTGTTCATGCATGATCATCCTTTTATTTCACAGTTCAATCAACATATTCGGATGTTGATTAGGATATACCTTAATCCCAGATCATTGCTCCTCGCTGTTTGTTTAGGGGTGGATTAGGCATTATTAAAACAGGCAGATCCATACAAATTCACATCATACACATCTGGCTTTCAGTTCATCCAGATCTCCCTTCTGGTGCACAATGTCAGACTGAAAACTAAACGAAAAAGTGATGCATCCGCCACTGGGGAGAACAATTTAAAAAAATAAATAATTATGGTCAGTGGTTGATGGCTAATAGTCAAGTTCACCAAGTGTTTATAAAAGACAACCATTCTTTTTTCCTTAAATATATGTACAATAAGGTACAACTAGTTTTTATTCATGTGCTTAAGGTTTTAAGCTCACAGCAGAGACAAAAGGTCCAAATCAAATGTTCGCCATCCAATAATAATGCTCAAAGGATTTTTTTTTGATTTTTTTTTTAATTGCTCTGTTTGCAGGAAACAGTGATTTATTTGGTCTCTTTTTAAGTCTGTCAGCATGCCTGTGCAGGTGCTGTCTGTGCTGGAACACACATACGCACACACACAGTAAAATCAGTAAAGGAGAGAAGGATGAGAGGGAGTTATAATGGAAGGAAGAGAAGTATGAACAACAAAGAAAGCGCCCCGAGATAGGAGAAAGGAATGGAAGCAAAAGGATGGGGACGGGAAAAGAGGGAAGAAAAGAGCACAGAAGATGGGTGTCTGCAAAAATGGAAACACCCTGAGCAATGTGTCAGAGCCATGACTTCTAAGGCTCTGACATATTGCTAAGGAAATGATCAGTCAGCACAGTTTTTCAGTGCAGGGCTCATCACTGACAGAGTTAAAATGCAAATACTGCCCATTCAGCCTACAGGACACTCTGTTCCCAACATTTGATACTATATGTTGCTAATGTTTAAAACCCAGGTGGTTTATGCTCTGAATTGCTGGCTGGGATCAGAATTTTCTGTGGTGGTTTCTTACATGAGAAGATCATTAGCATGTTTGTATAAGCCAGGATGCCATGGCAAAATATATGTGATATGTATAACCTAGGGCAATATTTTAAGATTATTTTATTGTGCTAAATCATGACACTTCAGGAGATGCATTGGACCATTTTCAACAAAGTATTGATTTTGTCCATCCACAGCAAACTGAATAAAATGAAATGAATGTAGATCCAACCATGAAGCACAGTGAAATATTTATCAGAATTGAATATAAATAAATAAATAATTGTCCATGGGACACAAATGAGAAAAGATATTTCCTTTTCTTTTGAAGTCAATCCTGAGGTGTTTTTTTCATGACTGCAGTACTTTAACCAACCTTGTCTTTCTCCTTCTTTGAGTCAACAGCATACTTTTTACCAATAAAGACATTATGTCCCTTCATTGGGAGGCCTCGTTGTAGTATTTTATTTTCTGACCTCTGAAAAGTCTGTTTTGGCTAAGCATTTGAATTGTATCCTCTATAGCTTTGTGGGTTTTTTTAATTTAGTTTTGTTCCATTCAGTTTTCTTTTTTGTAAGGATGTGAGTTTAATAGTACCCACTATCCTCTCAGCCAAAGTGATAAAACTGAAATGACTTGAGAACCTTGAGATTGTAATTAAATGGTGAACTGTGCCAACAGAAAACATGAAAAAAACACAAAAGCTTAAAACTTTGATTGAATTGGGATCTTGATGAATAGACCGAGGCATGTTGCTTGTGTTGAATTAAAACCGAAGAACATACCCAGCCCTTATACACGGCATGTGTAACAAAATCTATAAACTCATGTACAGAAGAAACCCATGAATATCTACTGTACATAAACTAAGACAACCATTATTTGTATTTATTTATAAGTGTTTTTATCTACATCAGTAGATGTGTGTCAGCAGATGTAATTATCTGTTTGTATATCCATTGAAGCAAGGTGATTCTGTCAGCTCAGTTGAAGCAAATAACCCTAATTTATACACTATTCTAGCAGAGTCACAGAAGAAGAATATGTACGCACCCCTACCCTTTCTGACTTAAAAGCACATCATTGGCAAGGAAATTGTCACTTTTAAATCTAAACCAAATCAACCAGAAAGAGATACAGAGATTGAAAAGAAAGTAGAGATGAGATAGAGATGAAGGGTCTTGTTGTCTCATGTTGTTTTGCTTAGGTTAGGGTTAGCATATGGCTGTAGACATGCACACACACACACACACACACACACACACACACACACACAGATGGCCATGTCTATAGATGAAAACTAATTTGCTGCATGAAAGGCTGATGTTTCATTAGTCAATAAACTTGTATATGTTTGATATTTTTTGGCTAAGAAATTGTTTCTCTCCATCTCTCTCCCTGTCTTTGCAGGTAGGGGAAAGGCAACATGTGTTGGTGACAGAGGAGTCATTTGATGCCCAATACTATGTGTCTCACAACAAGTTCTATGAACAGGTAAGATATTTAATAAATTACTCACACACTGACTGGCGCATGTGGCTCTCACCAGCATATTTTTACTTTATGGGTTACAGTATATAGCACATTCACAGCCACAATTTCTGACCAAAGGAAGTTAAGATACAATAAATATGTATTCAATATATTTAAACTACCCTAAAAAGAAACTTGGCGTAGTACTGGTAGTGTTTCAGTTTTATTTCCTTTTTATCCAATATGGTGATCAATCTTATAATCAAGCTAAGTTGCATATCATCATCCATCGTCCATCTGCTGAAGGACGATTCAGCATGCTGCGTGTTTGTTGACATGTTTGTGTTGGATGAATCCTGAAATAGTTTAGTTGGCCTGCAGACTCTATCCACCATCAAAAACATACAGTAAAAAAGCATTACATTAATCTGTTTGATGAAAATATTTCCATATGTGAAGCTAATCCAGCCCTCCCTAATTTTCACACTTAGTAAATCAGGTCACAAGCTTTGCTTTGCATGTCACAGAGCACTCACAGCAGGTGTCAAAAGCTTATACTTGTATTGACTAAAGTAGGTTAGCTATAACATCACACACACACACACCCTGTGGTGGTCATGAGAGCATTTGGCAGCTGATAGCGGCAGTACTTTTTGCTCTATTTTTTCTTTTTTTACTGTACTAGCATTAAGGTCAGCCCTAAAGACATGAACATTCCATCCTACACACACCCAGCTGTTACCTTACACACACACACATCCGCATGGCTTCAAAGACCCTTGCTCAACCTGTGAAAAATTCACTTTAAAACATCTTCAAATAAATCAATTTCCTCCTGCTTTACCATCATCAGAAACATGTTTGAAGTTATGCTTTTTATTAGCAGGGAGGGAAGGGGATGGTAATAATTTTTCCTCCCTTCCACTTTCCTCTCCTCTCCTCCTCTGCACCTCCTTCTGCAGGCTATAAACTTAAGTTACAAGTGTCACCCGGTTCATGTGTGTACGCTCCTTCATGCATGTGTGCATTTGTGCATATGCAGGCATGTATGTCATGTGTGTCAGTTGACTGTATTCAAGAGGAAAACACATTGACATGTAAGATGTTTTCCCTCTCCCAATTGTTTTTTTTTTACTTTGAATATTTGGCATGTGCTCATAAATCACATTATGACTTGAAAAAGAAAGAACATAAAAACACTGTGTACCAATGTGTTCCTGAATCTGTCCCCCTGAGGGATACACCTCCATATGATGTATACTTTATGTCTACATCAACAGGACACACAGACCCATACAGTACACACATTACAGAGGTTTTGTCCTCACTTGTTTGTATGTATGTGTATATATATATATATATATATATATTCTAACAATTCAACATTTATTTTTGGTGCTATAATTTAATCAAAATTAAAACTTAATGGTATGGTAAATATTACTCTGGATAACGGCATCACCAATATTTAACAAAAAGGAAGAATGTAGAGAAAGAGAAAAGCAAAACAGAGCGGTTCCGTTGGGAGGATTGCGTGGTTGAGGGTCAAAAAAGGGGGAAGTCAAAGATCAGTAAAGAAGTGAAAAGAGTAGTGGGAGCAGAGAAAAGGGACCGAAGGATGTGGAGAGGGGGTGGGTGGAGGGAAGTGGGGAGAATAAGGTAGAGAGAGGTGTGAGTGTGAACAAATGGCCTAGTTTCACTTTTACACCATCAGATGGATATCTATCCTGACGCGTATAATAGGCACCTAACCACAGTGTGTGTGTGTGTGTGTGTGTGTGTGTGTGTGTGTGTGTGTGTGTGAGAGAGAGAGTACGTGCAAGAGTGTTTTAGTGGCTGAGTGAAGAAGTTGGAGGGGGGAGGGGGATGGGGCTTTCCAATGAAATCGGACAAGGTCTTTCATCATTTAATCACCCTGTAATGGGCCTCAAATGACCCTCACCTACACACACAAACTCACTCACCTTCCTCCCCCACAGGCCTGCTGTTTTACCTCTCTGCTCTCAGCCTGGTTGCCGGCTACGTACACACACACACATATACACACACACACCCTCACAGTGGTCAGAGTGTCGAGCAGCAGGTGTGTTGATTAGGCAGGTGTGGCGCTGGCTGTGCGTCTGTCTGGCCTGTTCACTATCTCCTATCATATTCCACTAGCTGGATATAGACTGACAGATTAACACTGAGCCAGGCTTACTCCTGCCATCACAGCAGTAACACTCCCTCCACCAGTTCACATGCTATTCTCTGCCCAGTCAGAAGCTTAGCCCTGCAGAGTCGTGTAATGGTTAGACAGACCACCAGATGATCTGAGTCAGCATGCAACCACCCTGACAGTTTTCCATAAATTCTCAGCCGTGTTCATGTCTGCTTATTCAGAAAGGATAACTTTTCAAATCATAAGATGAACACTCATAGGATGTTATCAAAGAAAACCCTTACTTTAGTTGTGATTATACATTACAGTGACTACATTTTTAATTATCACTAATAATCACAACACCAATTATTCTGTTAGGGTTTACAAAAGAGATTGAATCTGAAACAAGAGCTGACCAAAAGAAGTACATCAGCATTTGCATATGATCTTTATTTACATTTCATTAAGAACAAATTCCATTTCACACTAGGCTGTTATCATAACTCTTTGTTTTCTGTTCCTTCCTTCTGTGATCAGACGAGATTTATAGTTGCCATGGTGAAATAATAAGACAAACCAGCAAATCCCAGTGGTTTATCTCACAGCTGTTGCCGTAGTTTTTGACCTTGAGGGCTTCCATAAATGGAACTGAAAACACTCAGACCTGTGTGTTTTTTGTAAGCAGACAGGGACTAGCTAAATAACAATGTGGGGGAGCATTGGGAAAAACTGTTTTGAGCATTGGGAAAAACTGTTTTGAGCAGCGGTTAATTGAAAATGTAATTGACAGATGGTAAAACATGCAGAGGGTTGTTATTGGCATGGATGGTTTTATAGGTCTGCCTTTCTATGTGAATGACAGAAAGTTGCTGGATATATCCCACGTGTGGTCACTAAAATACAATCACTAAATGACACATTGTTTTTGTTCTGTACCTTATAACTTTCACTCAGCGTTAATTTGATCCAATGTGCAAAATGTGCAGTGACATCAGTTATGATGTGTCGCTCCTGGTTTGCAGGTGCTGGTACCTAAAAGGGCTGAGTTCAAAGGGAAGATGATTGAGGTGGACATCTACGAGGCAGGAAAACACTTCCTGAAAGGCCGGCCAGTGGAAGAGAGTAAGCCCTTCACTCCCTCCATTGCCGCACCACTTCAGAAAGGGGAGGTGTCCGGCTTGATGCAGGTAAACACACACACAAATACATGCACACCTGCATATAGGTATATCTAAATGCACATCTTGCAATCCTATTTTTTCCCAATTCAATGCCACAGCACTGTAAATCAAACTGACATCAAAGCAAATGCCCACAAAAAGAGGCATATGTAAGCAGAGTCATCACTTGAACAAGAACAAAAAGTAAGAAGTAGAACAAAAGTAATAGGTAACACTTACTGTACTAGGTGGTTGAGATTAAAAAAGGTATAGCACAGCATATCGAACAGAAAAAAATGAAACGGGACCTGAAAATTAACGTGAGGTCAGAAATAAATAAAACTACACGGTTATAAACACTTCAAACAAACAGCATTTACAGCATGTTAACATTATACCACACATTTATTCAGTGCAGATGAGTATTTATCCATCTCAGACTATCCAGATCTCTGGATGCATGGTCCATGATCCAATACAAAGACGATAGATAATTTTGTAAAGATACAATGCACTGTGGTTTCCAGTCCATTTAATGCAATTTGATTCAGCTGAAAATGAATATCCATTCACCTCAGACTACATTTTTTACATGCATGAAACTATATATGTTTTGACTAACTGGTTTAAACAAGTAAATATACATTTTCTTCAATTTGTATTGAAGTATTAAATTGACCCTGAAAATACTGTCACACCAACAAGAGTTAGTATGGGCAGCAATATGCAGTAAGTTTTTTTGGTCAGTCCACAAGGATGATGGATTTTTCACTGGTATGATACAAATTGGATGTTGTTAACTCTGGCTCCCGAGTCAATGTCATCCATCTAGATTTGTTATGTTCCGCAACACTTTATTGGTGCATATTGTTGTAAATAGGACAGCGTATGACTTCAGCTATTGTCTTCACTGAGAGGGATTTAGGGGCTGGGGTGCTTGTAAGTAGTTTTAGCTGCTAGTGTTAGGACTAGTGTTGTTCACCTTTGGTTGGTTGTTAATCCTCCTAATTTAACACTCAATTTAATTTAACATTCAATTTTGTTTGCATCTGTGATTGTCTATCCCATATGTCATATATAATGTGTTACACATCTAATATTAAGTCATATTGTCTTGATAAAATTAGTGAAGAGTTCAGTGCTTCAGGGCTACATTTAACAACTTTAAATCAGTTGCCAATGTAGTATAGGTGTGTATGAGTGTACACCAGATGTGTACTCTCATCTGTTTCTATCCTTTATCTGTCAAGCTCTCACTGTGTGTTATTTCCTTATCAAAACTATAAAAATGTTGTTTACAACAGGCCATTAAAATTGTATTCATTTGGTAAATGGATAAAGTGTGTGTGTGTGCATGCGTGCGTATGCGTGCGTATGCGTGCGTATGTGTGCGTGTGCATGGGTGCATGTGTGTTTGTGTGTGCGTGTGTGTGTCCACATTCTTGATCCATTCTCACTTATGCAGTTGTGGAAAAGCACCAGTGTATCAGGCGTGAGATAAGTAATTTAAGATAAGCTGTGGCTGGCTAAACTGTCCTTCCTTCCTGTCTTTCCAACACACACACACACACACACACACACACACACACACACACACACACACACACACACAAAACACCATGTTAATGTATCTGTTTCACTGCATGTTATTTTTCACTTTGACTAGCTGTAGCTTATAGCTCAGGACATGGAGCCACAGAGCAGAATATGATACACTTTCTAATTTCACACTCCATCAGCCTTTACTGCCAGACAGAGAGGGAAGGGAAGAAAGGAACAGACAGAGACACGAGAGAGAGAGAGAGAGATAGGTTGACACTGATGAAGGGGAAAGCAAGCAGAGAGAGAGAGAGAGAGAGAAATGGATCGAAGAGAATGAGATAAAAAGAAAGAAAGAGAAAGGTTTCACAGCAAGCCAAGCGACACGTCACTCAGCAATGAAAAGTTCAGCATTGGGGACTAGACCTTGTAAAACTAGTTGCCTCATAAAGTCTGCAGCCCATCCAACACACACGCATGCACTCGTTTCTCCCCACTTACTTTCCCCATCACTCACGCTCTTTCAACATTCTTACACAACATGCCCAGGCCTTCATTTTTCTTGGATTGATGCAACAACTCACACACACTCTTGCACGTAGATTCTCACACACACACACACACACACACACACACACATACACACTTCACACTCTTCATACTGTAATGCACACTTTTCTCACACACTGATATACACTTTGTCTGGTCCTTATACTGTAAAAACAGTTGTCCGGATATTTCCTAACACCACTTATTACCAGTCCTAAGGTCTAAATGTCTCTCATGAGTTTTTTTTTTTTTTTTTTTTCAGAGGAAAAGCAGGCAAAGCCATCATCATCATATACATGTCAATGTGCTCTAGAAAATAATTTATGCAGGGATCTCGAGTTTTACAGAGATGGAGAAGTGTCTGTCACTTATGAAAATAACTGAATAGGACACATTAACACTTTGTGTCTACTTGCTGTGTGAACACACCTGGTGCTTTGAGTTGTTGTTGTTTTTTTCGGGTAGGGGGTGGTGTATGAAATTTACTATGGCTATATGAGTATATGGGTAAAGTAAGCTGTGTGCTGGCTGGGTTGAGACTACAACAAGATTGCTGTTGAAGCAAAAGGAAGTCATAGCAAAAGGTATAGTTAAAAATGCAAGAGCATTAGACTTATAAACGAATGATGGCATACACAGAATGAAAACAAATTTAGCTGAACATACCAATAGAAAGAAGGACAGAGGTAGCAGATCAGTGTATGTTGTAATACAGTGGTCTAATGTAAAACTAAGGAATGCTTCTCTCTACTGTCCACAGCATATTGGCAATTAACATATTGTTTTAAGTGATCTCCAGTGATGCTGCTACTGATCTGTAATCCTTATTACCAGCTTTGTCAGCTACTAATGACACCAAAGTGGAAATGGAGCACAGTGCTTATAGATAAGTGACCTAATAGCTTGGAAACACAGCAGTATTTGCAAGCTACACACATAGACCCACTTCTAGTAGCCCTCTGGTATATGTGATGTCCTTCACAGCCATGTGTCCAGTATGTGTGTTTACATTATTATTATTATTATTATTATTATTATTATTATTATAAGTGAACAGGTCTGATTGAAAATATGCATGCATACACATGCATTCAGTACAATCTGGCACTAGCATACCCATGTAATACACACATATCTGCACACACGCAGTGGTGGCTGGCCTATATATATTTGAAGACCATCTATTTTCTGAGTCTCTGTGTGAGTCCACCACACACTGAGCTGTATGCGTATTTGAGATGAATGAATGATTAGGGAAAGGCAGATAGATGCTCACCCCCATGTCTTGTAGCAGAGTCTGTAATTACAGACTTTTGGCAGAGAGTGAGAAAAAAACAGAAGAATAAAGAGCCGGGAGGAGAGAGATTGCATGATGACTGAGTAGCTAATAGAAGGACGGAGTCTGAGCTTTGTGGTTTCATCTAATATGCAGAGGAGTGTTCTAAGAGAAAGTAAGAGAGTGGTAGATAAGTGGGTGATTAGATAGTCAGTGGGAAACCACTAAGGTCTCTGATGTCCATTTGTCGAAGTGAGAGATTTACCATTTCTGAGATGGCTAGAGAGAGATGATTGCACACCAGCCAGCATCCATACTGATGCGTATAGGAATGAAGCGGCATGGCCAAATGGATAGATGGATTTATGGAAGAGTGGCATGTGAAAGCTTGTGTGGATGGATGTGGAAGAATGGACCTGAAAGTGGACAGATACATGTGGCTGCATGGATGTGAGACATGATGGCTTAGATGCACACAACCGATGGATAGGCAGATACATAGATGTATTGATGTGTGAATATATTGATAGGTACAGTAATGGATGGATGGGTGAGTAGTGGTCTAATGGCATGGTGCTCTTTGTCCGTGTGCAGCCCAAGGTTCATTCCTATGTTCGGTGTGACATGTTCATTACATTCCATGAAACAAGACCAAGGTTTTAGCAAGAGAAATTAGCTTTTATTGACATTATTTACATCTCTTACTGTCTCTCAGCCCTTCATTCACAGGAACACCACTTTCTGCAGAAAGGGAAGGACAGCAATGAGTCTTTTAGTGGGACACAATAGCAGAGAAAGCACTCAACAGTACGGTGGAGGAAAGAAAAGGAGAAAGTATCTTCACCAGTCCTCATCCTCAGATGAAATTAAATGATAGAAGATGAGGAGGGGGAGGGGAGCGGGGATAGAGGCCAAAAAATGAAACAAGATTGAAAGAGAGAGAGCAAGGTAGACGGAGAGATCATGAGACAGAAAGGCAGCTTGAGTGGCACCCAGTAATCAGCTCTTTTGTCAGCATACTTCCTCAAGAAGACCAAGAGAATTGGACAGGGACAAAACAGCAAATTCACAGTTGGTATGAAAGACAGAATAGAAAAAGGAAAAGAGCTGGGAGAGAGATCGAAATGGAGGAATAAGAGCAGTGAACAATGTCCCTCTTTGACCACATATTGACAGAAAAACAGAAAATGGAGGTGAATGAAATGAATCTCTGCTGGAGCATTGCATTTCTTTTTCTTTTTATCTGGGGCTGGTTTTCTTTGTTTTCCCAGCCTTCCTTGTGTCTTTATTTCTTTTTCTTTATATCGGTTTCTTTCTTTCTGTCTTACATTGTATTTTTATTTCCACTTTTCATAATTTCTCTCACTATCTTTCACTTCTTGCTCTTCGTGTGTGTGTTTAGAGAAATATAAAAACACACACTGGGTGAATGTTTAAAATTGTATCTTTGTATATTGTAGTACAGGCTGAGTGGGTGGGATTGCTGGTATTTTGCATCATAATGCTTACAGTACATAGACACAGACATACACTACAGGTTCATTGGTAAAACACAGCTTATACACACAGAAACATAAATCCTTGTACACACAGATGTATGTACAAATATAGGCCGATGCACAGTCCCCCCTGGTGTGCATGGCAGACTCCTTGCTAGCCGCAGGCTATATGAGAAACTGGTTGTACACACACAGTCATCATGTAGACAAAACCCACGCGCGCCTAACACAAACAATTGAACTGCTCTGTGTTGACATGCAACTGTTATGGATTGTTGCTTTGATGTTGCGTTATGCACACATCATGTTGTCATCTGTATTGTCATGAAAAGCCAAAGATTAGTCTTTTCTGGTAGGAATACATTTAATCCTTTTAAAATAATATATACATATATTTTGAAGTGTCAAAAGGTTTTGCTTGGCCTTTGCATGACTTTGTTTACTCAAGTAGCAAATAATTAGTTTTGCCTTCAAAACAGCAGGCTTAGCTATTTTAAGCATTTCATTTAGCATGTCAAATTGTATTACATGGCCTGCGCTTTGTGTATACTTAAAGAACCAATGTCACAGTAAGAAAGGAATAAATGTTAAGCCATCAAAATATCAGTCTATTTTCAGTAGTCTTACCTAACATGTCAAATGGCATTATGCAGCCTCATTCTGTTTTGTTTATTTAAAATGTCCCTTGCTCTTGAGTTTTGCTTTTAAACCACAGATGGAAGATGTAAATAACAAAGCACTCAAACAAGTACAAAAACTGTTAGGGAAAAATATGTTCTTGGCTTTTTCTCTCATGTTATTGTAAAAATAGACTTTCCCCAGAATGGGCCTTTTATACATGTAAACAAACTCCTGAAAAAAGTTCTTCAGCAGATGAGTCACCCATGGCCTTGTTTTGTATTTCAATTTTTTCCATAATCTTAAACTCAACAGACTTGCAGCTGCAGTTTTGTCAAAGTCTATCTCAGCAGTTAATTATTGTTATTGCAATAGTAATTGATTGAGAGAGAACATCATCTGTATTTACAACCCATGACCTACAAAATAAAGTTATTCTCTCAGAGTAAATAATAATTAAAAAGTAACCTTACAAGTAACCTGTGGTTAGGTGACTAATTGTATAAGCATTTGAGTATTGGGTATAAAAGTTATCTCTTAACAGAACAACTGACAGGAGCAGCCCTGCTAATCCCTCGCATATATCCTAAATCTGCATTAGGCTGAGGGGGTTAGCATCCTATCCCTTCTGCTATTTGGGTAACTATGTAGCCATTTGCTGCATGTTTAAAGACAAGAGAAAATATGTTATTTGTGTTACTTTTAAGGCATCTCCATGCACTATTATCAGGCTGAATGAGGCCCACTTCTAGAGGTTCAGTGGAAATACTGGTTTAATGTAAGTTTAATGTAGGCTTTGACTTTGCAACATTTTTCATCTATCTATAAATTGCAGGAACGTCTGTCTGTCTGTGTATTATGCGCATATCTTTCGAAACGTTAGTCCGATGGATTTCAAACTTGACAGGTGTCTTGCTACAGACACGTAAGTGCAGTGCCAAGTTTGTTGTTTGGATTAGAAATGCAAAAAATATCATTAAATATATAGGTAAAAGAAACAAACATTGGCTTTTGCTGCTCTAGCCACTGGCGACTCCCCCTCTCACCCTGAGGACCAAAGACTCCGAGAGAGCTTTGGCAGCTAAAATGTGACATACACCTCAGACCCACAAAAATGTGCAAAGTTGCACTACTTTTTTTTTTGTCTTTGACTTTGAACAAACAAACGACAATTCCCGAATTTAAGGACGTTTCAGAATCTCACACAGGCAAATCACAGCCAGCTACATATAAGTGGCAGCGAGACGTATCTGTATATTTGTGTCCGTGTTTGGGGGGGAAGGTAACCTGCACATCACACGCAGACGCCACATGCAGAACACTTTACAACAGCGGGGCGGACTCTTTTCCTGCTAGTGTATTAAGTTGCTGTGAGCTGGCAGAACATAACGTAATCTTGGAGATTATTCCTTCACAGCGCTGTGCAATGCGAGAAAATCTCAGAGTTAAACCGGGCGGACACATCACTTTTCATCAGACTCGCCCTGGGTCGGGTTAATTAAGTCTACTGCTAACTTACAACACTAATAACATTACCATCGCCAAAATACCCCCGCGAATCAAATCCATACTTCACCGTTAACCGTCAAGCCACTAAACCTGTGTGGAAATGAACACCTCTGCTGAAGTGTGAATCGTTAACGATCATACGACACAAGACAACACCGTCTCTCTCTCTCTGTCTCTCTCTCTCTCTGTCTGTCTGTCTGTGTCCGCACACAGTCCGGTTCTGGTGGTTGATAAATGCAGATATGTGCTGATTAGCTCTCATAACAGGCCAGGTGGGTAGCGCACTGCCATGAGTCCATGAGGCAAATGTCTGATTACTCCACATTTTCATTGTGATATTTTGTGATTACATTCTGAATCTGCAACATTCTCTGTCAGGTAAATACAGTAGTACAATGTCTTCCTCTGATGTAGAAGTAGCCTACACTGTAAGT
Source organism: Perca flavescens (assembly GCF_004354835.1). Classification (NCBI taxonomy): domain Eukaryota; kingdom Metazoa; phylum Chordata; class Actinopteri; order Perciformes; family Percidae; genus Perca; species Perca flavescens. The sequence continues at coordinate 24,723,886 of NC_041336.1, forward strand.
CAGTAGTAGGCTATACAGTGGAGTTGCATATTAAGTGGTTTTGGGGTACAATTTGGTTTTGAAGAATTTCTACAAGCAGCAATACCACAGACCAAGCAATCGCCCGGTCCAAACAGGCACATTTTCAACGTGCACTGCACTAGTCAGTCTTTAATTGTGCAAATGGTATCCATGACAATAGGCTACAGGGATGCCTGTCTTTACTCCCTTGAATTTGTTACAGTGGGGGCGCCTGGTTAGCTCACCTGGTTGAGCATGCGCCCATGTACAGAGGCTCAATCCTTGTCACAGCGGCTGCTGGTTCAGTTTTGACCTGCGGCCCTTTGCTGCATGTCACCCCCCTCTCTCTCCCACTTCCCTGACTTAATCTGTCCTATAAATAAAGGCAATAAAAAAGCCCAAAAAATAATCTTTAAAAAAATCCCAGTGTTGGGATCCACCTGAGAAATGTAATCTGCCCTCTCTAATCCCAGGGTCAGGAAAATATCTTGCTACTTAATCACCTGGGACAAATTACCTGGAATGACTCCCAAGACCGTGATTGTTGGTAAAGTGCTTTAAACAGCAAGTTACTTAATGTAATGGTGTATTGTATAACATCAAATTAAATCTGAAATATGTCTTTGGTTATTTAAAAAGCACCTCAGGCCTCTTCCCTTCTTTGCTTGCAAAGATACAATATGACTGAGGTAACAGGAGACATATTTTCTGTATGAATAATGAGTAATCGGTATACTGCAGTGCAAGATTTACCTGAAGTCTGGCATGTGTATGTGTGTGCCTGAAAGCATCTGCTGTCTGTAATAGTGCCTGTCATGTGTTTTACATGTTTGTTTCTTCGTGTTAATGAGTACAAAGGATACTTGTTTATGTCTCTGTTTGTGTATAGTGAAGTGCAGTATACGCAACATGTTCATCAAGTCCAAGGTATAGACCTAGTTTGTGTGTAAGAGAGAGAGAGAAAAGAGAAAGAAAGAGAGTTATGTTAACCAGTCGGATGCCTATAGAAAAAAACTGTCTATCAACTGGGTGGTGCTGCTGGTTTGGAGATGCTCTGGTGCGTTTCCCAGATGGCATCAGAAGTTGCAGTGAGTGAGCAGGGTGACTGGCTGTAGTTAATGATGTTTTGGGTTTTTCTTATGCAGAAGGTAGTCTATATCCACTACGTTCCACTTCCGGGATTGCTTTGTTGCTGCCGGAAATTCTGCCGGATTTCACTAATTTCGGCCAAATGTCCGGTACCTTCTGCTTTTTTTGGGTTGGAATTTTAAATTCCGGTGGATTTATGAGGACTATGGTTAACTGCTCCTCAGATCTCTGCAGGGTAAATCCAGACAGCTAGCTAGACTATCTGTCTAATCTGAGTTTTCTGTTGCATGACTAAAACAATTTTTGAACGAACACGTTCCACCAAAACAAATCCTTCCCGAGGCCATATTGCAGCGGCATTGTGGCTCTGCCCGGTGCTTAGGGCCGCCCATGAAGATTGTGATTGGCTTAAAGAAATGCCAATAAACCAGTGCATGTTTTTCTCCTGTCCCGGAATGCTGTGTGGACAAGCCAGACCCTCCTCCGCAGTGCTGTGGAGGAAGGTCTGGCAGTGTGAGACTATGCAGAAGGTAACATTTAGTAGGCATTGTTAAGTGATAGTAGGTCTGTCCCAATGATTTCGGATGCCACTGTCAGGTCTTTTTATGACCCTGCCAGAATGTCCTCCACAATGCAGTTAAAGCTGGTAAAGGTTTCAGTGTCAAGACCAAATTTTTTAAGATGAATCAGGAAGCGTCTTACAATTGATAATGGCCTAAATGTCAATTAAATCTATTTATTATTGTGATGTGGACATCTATTGTGTGTCAATGTCATAAAATGCATTTATGTATATGGGAAACAACCACTGCTCTTGCTTTTATCCCTTTGCCATGCCCTGGAAACTTCATATCACCCTGTCAAACAGGCTTTTTTTTTATCATTGGGATAATTGATTTTGTTCCAAATTGTGTCGCATAACTACTTGGCTTGCATACCAGCCCCAGCGACTGGAGTCAACAGTTGAAACCACAAAGCAGTTAAAAGCCGTTAAAATACCACAGTAATGCCACATTAAATAATTGTAAGCTGACAGTGCCTTCACCATGGAAGATATTTTTCACTTTCTGATTGTTTTATAGTAGATAGAACTGGTTATATTGATTTCTATTCCCATGACCTGCACAAGCCCCACATATTCTACTGTTAAAGGTCCAGTGTGTAACGTGTTTGGTTGTTCATTATCAAAATCGGTGTTGCCCATTCACAAACTTGTCCTTTTTCATGAATATTTACCACCACCATCCAAGTATTCCTTTTGGCTTGACATTTTACATTTACATTTGCATGAACTGGGGTAGACATATTCATGCGCCATCTTGAAATACATTAGCCAGTAAGGGACATACAGGACATACTGCTCCGCCTTTCACGTTTTTGCTGTCACATGATAAACTCACAGGTGCTGTTAATGGGTATCGTAGCTTCCTGGCCTCGGCAAGTTTGAAGAAAGAAACATGGAGGACCACACGTATTCAAAATCCAAATTTCATGAACAGGAGTCTTCTTCTTCACCCAGAAAAAGAAAAAGGGTATTGAAAAGAGCAAGAGACTGGCTTTTTGAAGCGTGAAGGCTACATGGCTATATGATCTCAATGCTAAATGGGAGAAAGTCCTACACATTGTACCTTTAAATCTCATATTGTCACCTTTATTGAATATCCAGTTCATTATTTTATTTAAAAAAATAAAACAGATTAAATTATCTATTATTTGCTGTGGTATATAGTGATGTTTGTCTATGTAAACTTTGTGTGTGTGTGTGTAAGGACTATACAGTCAACATGTAGAGTATGCATACAAGTGGCATGAAGAAACAAGTGTAAAAGTATAATGTGACAACATAGATCATAGATCAGGATGTTGTGTAGCTTTGAGTGTGTGTATAGTGACAACGGGTATACTTGTACACCCATGCTGCACACCATAGTGTCAGAGAGTTTTACAGTTGCACTGATGAAGAAAACTTCAGATCACAGATGAGGAAAAAGACCAAAAGACTGAAGACATGACTGAAGGTCCCCACTGAGCCTTGTTTTGAGTTCCACCAAAGACATTTATTTGTATCAGAAATATTACTTGTAATCACTCTTGCTGTAATGTCTCTCCCGTCCCTCTGTCCAGTTGAAAGTACAGCTGCAGCTTATTGTGATTGTCACTATGGCTTTGGCTTTGTCAAATCACCCGTGACTAAGGAGCCTGTTACGGTATCCACACACACACACACACACACACACAAAAACCACTTCAATGGTCTCTGTGTGTCTAGAGTGACACTGACAGCTGCTGAGGATCATGTGAGAAATGTGACCACTGTGCTTTTGGGTTCTCGTGATGTTTTGTGCGAGTCACTGTGTGTATCTTTGTGTGAATATGTCAGTGTGTTGGCTGACATTATTAATAATTTTTTGAAGGTGCACGTGTGGAATTAGAGCAAGAGTTACTAAGACACAGAGATACATTTGAGAGTCCTGGACCTCCAGGGAGACGTAGCTAGCTGCTACCCCTAGTGTAGTGTTGGATGATTTTCGGGAGGATTATCTTGCTTTGTTCTACCACTGTGAGCAGAGAGATAGACATTATCCACCACAGGCCTACACGTACAAACACACTTACTCACAAATGCCAACTCTCTTTCGCACAGACATATGCACAAACTCAGCATGCAAGCTAGCAGGTGGTGAACTATCATTGAAAGCCACATCTGTCATCTTTTCCTGCCCCCTTCCATCATTTCTTCTCAGTTTTTCACTCATCCCCTCTCTCCAACTGTGCTGACACGCACCTACTGGCACTTGGATTTTCACTTATCCTCCCTACTAGTAATACATTTTAGACAGTACTATTCAGTCTCTCGCATAGCACCCCGTTGTTAAAAGACACCTGCAGAGAGACAGATAAATAGATGGATAGAGAGGAAGGCAGTATACTTGGCCTGTCAGCGCAGAAAAGATAATGGTTTTGATGCTCACCTTTTTTCTATTTCATCAGTCCTTTGCTTTTAGTCGGTTTCTTATTTTGTCTCGGTTTCCATTCATCTTGCTCCTTTCCTCCCTAAGTGAGCAGGAAATAAAATTTGTACAACTAAGTGACTTTTATTGAAGTCTCTCTGTTTACAGGCAGCCTTCTCATTTAGTCTTTCATTTTTTATTTCTCACACTGTCAGTTCATTCATCCTTTAATGAATGAGCCATTCCAAAACTTTTAAAGGGCTTACAGTGTATCCTCACTGAGGAATACTTTTCAAATATATTATTGCTGATGAGATTGGATCAGTGATTTGAACCCCTGACAGAAGTAGCTGTATTAGTTCTGATCACATTCAAGGGTCTTGACATGGCTACCACCATCCAACCTAGCAATAAGCACCCTTCGTGTTTTTCAAACATCAAAACCGAAACAAAACAGCGTATCAGTTTTGCCATTAGGGAGTCAACCGATGATCCTACCATTAAGCAAATGTGGATACATCAGCCAGACCTCTGTTACTGGTTTTCCCTCCATCTATTGTCTGAAGTAACTATAAGTGACTTAGAGATGTGTCACGTAGGCGTTGCCGGTCACGGTATCCATCCTCCATTGTGTGCGGTAACAGAGGAAACCATTCAGCGACAACGGTGAAGAGAAGAGTGGGTGGCAAGGTAGCGTTCACACCCCCATAACAAGAAAGGGGAGCGGGAGTAATGTAGAAGATAGAGAGGTAGAGGACAGACGCTATGCAGTTGCTTACACACAAAGCCATGTGCATGCAACACGTGTAGATGTGCACCGACTCTCAGTTACATACAAATACTTGTACTCGTTGTTCATAGGTCAAATGTGCAGTATGCATACAAATGCTCCACAATTTAACTTTTCAAGGATGTTTCTACATTTTTCTGAATTTTCTACTCATGAAGCTTTTTAACTATATAGAATGAAAAACTAAGAGATAATGTACACAGCCAGATATAGATAATGGTAAATAGAGTTCCTTAGATGGTTAAGCATCCTACTTGGACAAAAGAGATGGAGGATGAGAGAGAGAGAGAGAAAGAGGAGTCAATCTACCTATGGTAAATATAAAATCTAAAAGTCTTACAGTCGACCCTAGTTGACTTGATTAAAGGTTATCTGGAAAGCCGCTGATCAATTGCTCAATATCGCCCTGAATAATCAACCTTCATAGTGATAAGTAATTTTACCAACCGTCATGCAGGAGAGACATATAGGAACTACCACAAGGCCATCTTGATCGATTTCCACTCCACTCGGAGATGTTGACAAGTGTTGGTTCTCCTATCCAATTTGTTTAATGCTCAAATTAAAAGAGCCAAATGTCGTGCAGGATTATTTATTTATTCAGCAATTAATTGTCTTTGCTTGAAAGTACACCTCAGGTCTCCACTCTCAGACATTGAGATAAAACTAGATACTGTAAATGTCAAGCACACTGATGATCAATGGTGTTGGGGGTGGCGGGGGGGGAAGGTCAGGGAGACAGGGCTGGTTATTAGTATTCAGTGTTTCCATCTCAATTGTATCAACACCATCCACAACTGATGAATTCCATCTTATTTTTGATGTTGCTCTCATCACAGCTGTTGTGTTGTAGTATTTCAGTAAGCGGCATCATGCTTTCATGCGCGTTGTTTAAGTTGTCATGTTTGACGATTAGCGACAAGCCAAACGCACTGTTAGGTGAACAATTAAACTCTCTATTTTTCTATTTGTGTTTTCTATTTTCTATGTTGCTATAGGAAGCGGTTGTATGTGAAGTTATACTTGTTATAGAAACATTGTTGCAAAGCCACATGAAAATGATGTGCTACTGAGAGATTAACTCAAGCACCATCACAGTCACAGCCTTGCTTTAGCTCTGCTAACATTGTAAAGTAACTCTTATTTTCTCACGTCTCTCCTAGCCTCCCCATGTAAGTAAATCACAGTGCACCTTCCCCAACATCAGCTTGATTTAATAGACAGCACTCACAATAATTGGATCACTACAAAACTGCATTAACTGCTTTACACAGATAATGGCATCATAATTGAAATGCACTAAGCACATGGCTGGTTTCGTGAACGCTTTCATCCACAAAATATTGAAATAAGCAGTGAATTTAAAATTCTGTTTATCATTTTGTTGTAGAGTGAAAGCAGGTCCTCTCAGGTTCAGCTGACGAAAGAGTGACAGGAAAGTATGAAGCCCCCTCTAGTAACCCTTTGCTCAACTAAATGATGGCACCACATCCTAACATCAAGTGGCATCAATAGATGTGTTTCTAAATGTACATAATGATCAGCAGCAATGATCCATGAAGGGTAGTCCTCATATAAATATAAATGAAGAATCAAGGGCTGAGTAAATTGTGATTTGGTTGATCGATGTGGCTAAATAAAATCCAAATATTTGTTTAAAAAAATAATAATACCTGAATTTGGTCCTCCTCTTCTTCGTCTTCCTGCCCTCCTGGCAGTCTATCTTTTTCTTCTGCTCCACTCTTCTCAGCATTGCTCTTTCCAATCTTTCACTGTCACATCCCTTCAGTGGTGGATGTCTTTTTAATGGTCCAACACATTAAGACCAAACGGAGCTCTCCGATTACAGACATTTGATGCGTTGGATCACTGGTCACTCTGCTGTCAAGCCTCGCTGTTTGATTTGTGACTGTGGCCAGTCGATTTAATCTAAACATGATCCCCTAATTATGAATAATGGGCATGACTTGTGCTATGAGGTGCAACAAACTCTCTGTCCACAAGTGTGTGGGAGAAAGCAGTGTGAGTCTGTGTATTTGCACGCATTAGAGGAATATTCACATAATATCACAAGAGATATTAAAATTCTAACTTTACTATTTCAACTATTTAGTTACTTTCTGTATGTTTCCTTCCACAGCATCAGACACCCAATGGCATCCAAGGTCCTGCTTCTTCTGTGCCTTCTTCATCTGTTTTGTTGATCGGCTCTTACAGTCTTGACAGGGAAGTACTGAAGAAGCTGGGGATCGGGCTCACTCTGGCAGCAGCCATCTTGGCCTTCATCATAGAGAAACTGTACTGATGGCACAACCAGAAGAACAACAGAAGAAGATGATTGTGAAGAAGGGAGAGGACAGTGACATCATAGGAGCCTAAACAATGTGTTTGAAGCGGGTGAATACAGTGCTAAAACGATCCCCTGTAACTCCACATGCTCTTATTCAACTTTGAATGAACCCAAAGAAAGCAAGACAAAGTCAGTAACACCTACACAGTTAAAGCAACACTATGGAACTTTTCCTGCTTTGGTCCCCCTACAGGTTGTCTCACTGGACCTACAGCTGCAGCTAAAAGTTACATGGTGTTGCTTTAAGGATTATTTAAATGTTCTGAGATTCATGTTGTTTTTCGTGAAGTTAGTATTTTAATTAAAGTTAGACGTTTTAATTAGTTTACCACTTAGTGACATCAGTGTCTTTTGTCATTAAAGGAGGAATAACCACATTGTCCTGTCAATGACAGGGCAGCAGTTTTCAAAGACCTTAGTAAACACTTTTTGGTACAAATAACACCCTAGTTACACTTGATTTTAAAAAGAATCTATTTCAAGTACAGATTCTGTTTCATATGTTTGTTTCATTACAAGGGTTAAAACTTTTCTAAGTGTAGGCTGTTTTAGGAAAATACTGTTCTTTTTCTATTGCCCACTGATGGCTGCAGCCTGACATTGTCCATAGATTGGTAAATACAAGTTTGGCATCATGTTTGTGGGTCTATGTAGCTGTTTTACAGATAAATTAAGCACAACTCAACTACTTGATACTCGTTGAAAACACATTCTGGTCTTCTGTACCAGAAAACAACTTTTAGGAGTACTGAGCATGTACATTTCTAGAAATGGTGTGATATAGAGTTGCCCATCATCTTTTTGATGGATTGAATTGTGCTTACTTTACAGTATGTGTTGTTTTATTCTATGGCAAGGAGTGTGTGTACAATACTCTGGTTAAAGGCAATTTGTATCCTTTATTTCAAAGTATTTATTTTTGAATAAGAGACATGGACAGTATATTTTCAGATCTCCATGAAATTTCTTACTGTCTCTGAAGTTGTTTTAGCATGTAATTCTTATTTAATGTTTTTTGCCTCAGACATCAAAGTCAAATGGAATTAATGTACATCTGACCATATCTGATTACGTAACAGGCAGTTGGCCAGGTGGACGATGCTGACTGCTTGGATTGATGGTCATTATTAACTCTTTATTTTGTCCCACAGAATTTTGCATGTGATGGCCTGCTTTGGTGCCACCATAAAGGGTTGTTTTTATATTTTCTCACTTACCTGTAGTGGTGCCAGGTAAGATTTTTGCTGCCACCCCAATACAGTGAAGGTGAATGGGACATAGGCAAATGTATCTAAAACTATACATCACTAGAGGTAAATGAGATTTTTTTGTCTTCCTTTTTTTGTCAGTCAGGTAAACTGACCCTGTAATACAAGTACTCTGTTGATACGTGGGCTACTTGTGGTGTATGAGTCATTAATGAGACAGACCTTTTGGCTTTTCTTGATTAGCATTGTTGCAACTATCCAAAACAGTTTAATAAAGGAAAAATGCAATATGTCATGTGTGAAATTACTTGTGTATTAACTGCTAGGTTTTTACCAATAAATAAGTCTCTGTGTCTTCACAGTGCTCTGTATCGCTCAGTTGTTGTCATGTATACCGTATAGTCTGTTTGTGTTTCTCTCTAATGTCTTTCTGTTTGGAGGTACAACGGTCCCAACATGTGTTCTGAATTTTACGAATAATCCATGCCCCAATTTATGTGTCGCATTGCACTGGCACGTGTCTCTGTCAGTATGTCTGCATTTTTATCTGTGTGTGTACACTGCATATATTCCTAGTCACAAGTGTTTCTTTCAGCTTGTTTTTGTGTGTGTGTGTGTGTGTGTGTGTGTGTGTGTGTGTGTGTGTGTGTGTGTGTGTGTGTGTGTGTGTGTGTGTGTGTGTGTGTGTGTGTGTGTGTGTGTGTGTGTGTGTGTGTGTGTGTGTGTGTGTGTGTGTGTGTGTGTGTGTCTGCATGCCTGCGCTGTCTGATGTAGCTGATGCTGAATGCTTAATTTAGCAGAAAGCCAGCATGTGTGGTTCAGGAGTGACAGGGCTCATTGCTCTCTTATTCAGAAAGCCCTGTTGTTATACATACCACTGTTTGTAACCTACAGACACACTAGCTTTGTATTATCTAAGTATATGATGCATGTTCCACATTCTGTTGCCACACAGATGTGTACCCTGGCTTTTTCTTACCTAGCTGGTGCATGTCAAACACACTAACAGCACACTGCAATTTTGTAGTATATGGGCAAATGATGCACATCAAGCAGACTTGCATACAAACACAGGCACCAAAGCTTTATATTACCCGATCAAATGGAGCGTGTCTCAAACGTAGACAGACACACACACACACACTAGCTTTGTATTATGTGATCAAATGATGCGTGTAGCTATGAAGCTTGTTACATCCATCCAGAAGTGCCCTATATTATTCTGCAGCCATCCATACTGTGTGACAGTTCTTTTGATGCTTTGTAAGCACAATTCCTCACAGTGTATGTCAGTTACACTACATTGTTCTCCAATGAAATATGGATGCAACAACACCCTTTATGTTTGGGAGATCATCACTTACTATGAAATATTGAGGCGGGAAGCATAGAAAGGAGATCATTATTCACTTTGCATCATTCACTTCACTTGTTTCTAATAAAAGCAAAAGTTTCTGAATTCTTGTCTTAGTTGCAGCTGTTGTCAATTTGTGAGCTACACAGTGATGCCCTTTTGATGTGAAACAGAGCAGCTTTGGACACAAGATAAATGCAAGGGAGGTTGAACATTAATGCGTTTGCCTGTCATTTCTCATCTATCATGTCATTGCATTTCATTGATTTAAGTGTTTTAAATTCTGAGTGGTTTGGCTTGCGTAAGAACACAGGCGATGTTGGTATTTAAAGAAGGGCGTTCATGTATTGAAACGATGTACTTGCAGTAAGAGGCTGATATACAACATTGCTGTGTTTGCAACATAGTGAAGTATCTTGGGGAAATTATTTTGTTTTGAAAATAAATTGTCATCTGATCTTGACTAATGTCAGTTGTAGATCCAACTGAGGTCTTAACAGTATTAACTCAAATAAATGTAGGCTATTTAAAAATGTATAAACCAGCATTACGACTGTTAAGCTGAAGAAAAATGTGACAGTGAGCCTGTTCTAAGGACTAGACAGCATTTACAGTGTATCTTATAGCCGTCTGATTATAACAAAAGTTATCACTATATGGTTTATACAGACAAATAAAAAAAGATACACTGAATGTTTTTATGCTGCTACATCATCCCTGTAGAGTCCAAATTGTTGTCTTCAACAATGGATTTGTTCCAATTATGCTATTTTGGAAATGTGGATACTGTGATGTATTATTGTTAAAAAAAAATTATGAAAATGGCAATCATGTCATCATGCAATATGTGCATGTGCAACAAGTTAGGCATATTGCAGTGGGCATATTGCATACTGTCTGGTCCCTTCAGCACAGCACTCCCCTGCTCAGCTGGTGCAGAGAGGACAGCAGGCTGCCACAACGCCTGACTTTGCGGTAATGATATAGTGGATATTATTTGTATAAAAACAAAACAAAGACATGCTGCTGTGAGCCATGATCTATACAACAATGGATGAAATATAAAACGATAGTGTCATAATGAGCCTAATGATCAACATAGTATAAAAGAAGACAGTATAGACATCAAAGATGCACATCGTAGTGATTAATTTTTTTAAACAAAAAGTCAATATATATTTCTCAAATTTGTAAAGATGCTGATTTGTATGTACTGTATCTGACAGAAATGTAGAGTAATTTTGAAATGAGTTAAAGCAGTGGTTCTCTGTTAGTGTCAGATTTGAGCCCCCAGGACCCTGTACCCTGTACTCGCACCACCTGTGGTGCAAACTGCTGTAAGTACGACATCCAAGAGGATGCAAAACTAGCTGGTCTTCTCTTCTAGCTTGGTAATTATCCTTCATACTGAGCTGATCAAAAGTTAAGGAAAATACAAATCCATGGGTAAACCATCAAATTGATGCCAACAACTGGCATGAGTGTAGCTAATACAGAAAGTCTTCACATAACATGTAACGGCTGACAGAGCTTCTCGTTAGCCCCAATCCCAGGCTGTGACCTTTTCCTTTCTGCTTAACAAAGTTAATTCCTTAATAACTTCTGCATCCAACACTTTGCTTATATCGCTTCTGTGTTTGTCTGGATATCTTTATATTGGAGAACACATAACATAAATCATTCATTTGAATAAGGTGAATGTGGTATGGAGTAAATAAAATAAATCATGAATATCAGAATTCATACCAAGAATTTTTCAAACAAAAATATACATATCGTACTGTCCACTTACACTAAATATTTGGGATATTTTACAGTGGATGCCTTGGTGTCAGGCAACTGTTATATTTCTTACCAGTGGAAGAAAAAAAATGCAAAGAAATGTGTAGACAGCAGGGGTTTTTTCCAGGCTTCGGCTGATTCCTCTCTTGTTGAGGTTTGTTATCTGGGTGTAATACTTCAGGCAAGCAATCAGTAAAATACGGAGTGAAAACCTGACAATTACAATGTTGATGTTTGTCAGGTTAAGTCCAATTTAGCTCAGTCAATTTACCATGCTGATATTTAGCATGCTTCAAAACTGTGCCATTAAAAATATCTTTTTTTTTCTCCCTGTGCGTTTTAGCTTAGAATTTTACCAACCTCACCTTTCCCTCTTTTTCCCTCTTTTTTTCTATCTTCATGTCAGTCAAAGCGGCAGCAGCTTCTTGTGAGATTAAAGAGACAATAATGTTAAAGGTGCAATTAAAATATTCAAAGGATCAAAGCTTCCATATCGCATTTATTTTAGCACTGACGTTAATTGACATGGGATGCAGTCACTGACATGAAATATGAAAATTCTGTGCCGTGTGTGCATATGTGTGTGTGTGTGTGTGTGTGTGTGGCTGGAGGGAAGGAGGTCTACTTGTAGACACACTGTAACGGCACTGCAGTGACTGACACTACTGTACCTTACAACTGAGGCCTGGCTGAAGCAATGTTAATAGTGTGTGTGTGTGTGTGTGTGTGTGTGTGTGTGTGTGTGTGTGTGACTGCTCTGGTTTGAACAGAGAAGCAAAGACAGAAATTCTTTTCATTAACAGTTCATCTTTAGCTGTGACGTTACTTTACAGTATACAAGGAATATTGAAAACTGTTTTTTTTTGTCTGTATACAGTTTGCATATATCATATTCTATGTGCTGCTTCGACCTTGTACAGCAAACACATGGTGTACCGATGAATTATTTAGTGAGTATGAATGAATTAGTTAATGAAATTCTCCTCTACTGTATCATATTGAATTTTTCCTTTAGTCATATAGTTTCTGTTTAATTCTTGTTTACACTTCACAACTGTTAGCATACTGACCAACCTCAACAATTATTTGATCTAAGTTTCTTGTCAGAAGAACATCTGCCTTATGTCATGTTTAGCTCAATTCTGAGCAACTTGTAAACATTAGTTTATAAATCATCAGAGCTATTTCTTTTTACTGCAACAGTTAAAAATATTTGTATGTAATGGCAGTGGATCCACCTCTAAATTTAACTCTGAGTGAACACACAGCACTAGAAACAGCAGCATATTCATGCTGTAAATTGAGGAGGCAGTGTGATAGATTGTGATTACAAAATATTTGTACTTCAGCGTTGATCTAAAATTTGAAGAATAAAAAAAGGCTTCTTATTCCCTCCGATAGGCTCAAGTACAATTTGTGGATGGCAATGCAAGCCCAAATGGGTATGACCAATTTTTTTTTGCAATTTTGGTGACCAACATGCTCTCCTGCTTTCTGTTTCCACCTCCCACCTTTCCCTCTTTTTTTCTGCCTTTCCATTTCCATAGGCTGAGGTCTGCTCACTGTGTGCTAAGCACTTCAGTGCCTTCTGGAACAGAGGGGAAAATGACTTGGCAAGCATATCCATTCCTAATCGTGTGTGTGTGTGTGTGTGTGTGTGTGTGTCTGTGTCTGTGTCTGTGTGTCTGTGCGTGTGTGTCTGTGCGTGCGTGCGTGCGTGCGTGCGTGCGTGCAGTCTTCATGCCAGCTTCGTCCAAGCATTAAGTTTGGCGGCCCTTGTGCCTGTATTCAATGATTGCTATGTTTTATCCACACACACACACATACACACACACACACACACACACACACACACACACACACACACACCCTGTTGTTGCTGCAAAGCAAACTGGGAATTCACAGTCTGCCGTGCGAGGGAGAGATTGGCTCTATTGAGTGTCTTGGTGGCTTGCCAGTTTTATTTTAGTGTGTATGTCTTTGTGTGTGTGTGTGTGTGTGTGTGTGTGTGTGTGTGTGTGTGTGTGTGTGTGTGTGTGTGTGTGTGTGTGTGTTAGATGGGCTTATACATCTTTGACTTTGAGCGGTTAAGGGTGTTTGTATTCACCAGTGGGATGGGGGACCAAAGTCAATATTTTAGCTCTACAGCAGCATTGTTCTTGAAAGCTCTTTAATAATCACACAGAGACATGCCAGCGCTGCAGTATTACTCAGTGTTAAAAGTTGTTATTAGTTTGAAGACAGTTTTAAAGACATTACTGTCTGTTTAGCTTTGGGAAAATGCTTACTTTAATGTCTTTTGGTACACCATTTGTCTTGGTTTTGTATTGTTTGCACAACAGATTGAATTTAATTTAATTTATGAACGGTGCGATTCACTGTCTTTAAATCCCATATGTAAGAAGTTCATGAAGAAACTGTCAAGATTCATGAACACTTAATTAAGAGTTTTTCATAAAACTGCTGAGTCTCCTTTCAGAGAGTAGTTCACTCAGACTCAGAGCTTAATGAACAATCTGACTAGTTCTATCCAAATATTTCCCATCAAACAGCGGTAATGTGCATTGCATCTATTTAATCAAGAATTACAAAAAAAGAAGTGAGAATGCACCTTTAGGTCTCTTGGCTTTTCTCTTGCTAATGTTTGATTAAAGTACTTCAGATGGCAGCCATGACACTTTTAATAATGTTGTCATGGAAATAGCAACATTGCATGAAACTCCTGAGGGCTGCTTTGTTGCTATGGTGCAGTGTTCCTGTGGTGTTGTCCACACATTAAACAATGCTCATTTACACAACGACATTGTTAATGTTTAATTGTAGCTTTGTCAGTACGAAAGGAGATTATTATTATCTAAGGCTGGGTCAGGTTCATGTGTTTTAAGAGTACTTTTAACGGATCATATTTGCACCGATATCTGTACTAAAAACATCATGCATACAAGCAGCGAGAGGTGACCAACCCTCCCATCTTCCAAGAGTATGTATTTTAGCCTAACAGCCTATCCATCACAAATAAGTAAATAAATAGTAAACTGATTTGTGTGTGTGTGTGTGTGTGTGTGTGTGTGTGTGTGTGTGTGTGTGTGTGTGTGTACTGCTACTAATATTATTTGTAGTCATAGTTGTATTATCTTTATTTGTACTATAATTGCTACTGTTTCTCCATATCTGTATATCTGTATTATTGTCTCTGTGTCCCAACCGGCAGCGGCAGATGGCCGCCCACCAAGAGTCAGGGTTTGTCAGAGGTTTCTGCCTGTTTAAAGGAAGGAAGTCTAGTGTTGATTTGACACTATAAATAATATAATAAGTATGTGTGTGTGTATGTGTGTGTGTGTGTGTGTGTGTGTGTGTGTGTGAGTCATCATGGCAAAATGTGGTCCTGGAGACACCTACTGTTTTGGGAACCAACGAGCAGGCGGTTGTGAGTGCTTTGCCAGATGTCTGTGTGACTGTGGACAGATTTTTTCATGACAATAGTGTCACAACCGTGCAAGATGCAAGCACACTTTACAGGTGTGTAGTTAAAGCAACACTATGTAACTTGCAGCTGTAGTTCCAATGAGACAACCTGTAGGGGGACCGAAGCGAGAAAAGTTACATAGTGTTTCTTTAAGATAAAAATAAAGACCGAGCTGGAAGATGGGTGTGGTCCAAGCAAGGGCGCCGGAAGTGGGGAGGGAAGACACTTCACGCCCCTGGCTCGATTTGGCATTGCGGCTGGTGTGGTCCTATTACAGTTATTTTTGTTATTGTCATGATTGTAGTAATTCTCTGACTTCTAGTACCATCATCAGGTCAAAATTAAGATTTATCCAATACTTTAGTTTATGGCCATGACATCACCATGTTATCACTATGACATTCCCATCAGCGCTAATTAGCTATTTTTAGCATGCTAACATACTAAGTTATCAAATTGACCCTAGTAAACATTACACCTGCTAAACATTAGCACGTTAGCGTTGTCATTTTAGCATGCTAGCATGCTGGTGTTTGCATTTAATGCAAAGACTCTTGGTTTTGTTAAATCTAATAAAAGTTACCCTAAAACACTTAGCAATGATCTATCTATTTAAACACTGTCATTCCTACTTTATGTAAATATGTTTCTCTCTACTTAAATGTGCCCTAGGACTTTGACACAACCTGCTTGTAATTACAGGCACCATTCATTCCCCATGTTGCCTGATAGTCAATTATGCAGCGCTTTAATATTGTGATATGACCTTGTCATAAAATCTTAAGAATGAAAGAAGAAATCAATGAAAGTCATGTTTGGTCTTCGGAAGGAGGCTGTCAACTGATGTTTGATGGAATTATAAAGACAGACACTGACACACACTCAGGGTAAGCAGATCCTGTAAATGATGGTGGAACTAATCTATTGGCTGCTAATTAGAAATGAGTGATGGGGAAGGAAGAGATGTGAACATGAGGGGGACGGGAATCATTATGTGAGAAACAGCCATGAAAGAGCCATAAAAGTATATGCAAGAGAGAGAACATGTCACAAGGACTAAGACCAATGGCAGTTTCCCTCCTAATTGAAGAAATGTCACACTGTTTGAACCACATTGCAGTCAAACATTATAGGCTGAATGGGCTTTTTCAGGGCTAGATGAGTTAAGTGTTGATAACTTGCATCATGTCTAGGATTGGACTTAAAAAGCATCATGTGAAAGTGTGAAAATGTATTTGATGATTGTGTCACATGAACTGCTCCCCAACATACAGTGAATGCATTATTTCCTTCTTAAGACCCACTTAAAATCCTAAACTATACAAACTGTATGAGCAGTATGTGTACTTACATGACCTTTGCATAGGCCGAGTACATATTAGTCTTGCAGACATGAACTAGATCTTTTGAGTTCAGTATGAGCTTCACTAATCAGTGTTGAGAAGTAAAAACATTACAAACAATGACTGAAAACAGACTCTTCTATTCTGCAAGTGCATGACTTACTTTGTGCTTCAGATTTATTCAAAAACGTATTTTTGTTATTAGTTGAGGAGAATCTTGACATGTCCGTAACACCAACCATGCCTTTCCAGTTTGAAAGTGAACAGGAAAGACCGCTGACAGCCCAGTGTGTAGTGTGTTTGTCCAGTCAGGTGTGAGAAAAGTTCATGTTTATGTCTGAGTGAAGGAGAGAACGCTCAATCACTTACGGTGCAGCCTCCTTGAAATGATGTCTCCCTCAAGTAAATTTATCTGTGATGCTGCCAGACCACAGTGAGTGAAATGAAATTATGAGCTTTGCCAGTGTAAATATGAAATAGTTTTTTAAGCTCTTTTCCAAGTTTTTTTTTTTTTCTTCTTTCAAGAGCATAATAAGTGTATTTTTATGAAGTGTCATAGCAAATACTGGTCTGACCATTGAAATTCACATTACATGAAAATGAATAACTTCACTATATGATTGAAAAATTAGACTGAAACTATTCTGTAATATTACGGTGCTAACCTCAAAGTTTACAGCAAGCAGCATATCAACATATATTTAATACCATTATGTTTGTTTTTGCTGGGATAAACCGTGGCCAGTTAATGTACATACCTAAGACCGATACAGAGGCCTATAGACCCATCCAGTGAACATTTCCACAAGGCCACTGTAGAACAAGCAGTGAGCCTTCGTGATTACTGACCGATCTGATGAACTAAACAGCCCCTCTGTATTTCATCAACTTGACAAATTTATAGTTCTGCATCTCTGGGTAGAACTTGACAATTCCTACCCTGCTAAACATCACACTCACTCAGATTTTCCAGTCCACCCTTATGATCTTGTCTGCTTTGTTCATCATATGAGAGAAGCAAAGCTCACTAGGTTTTGCCCCATGACATGACAGTGACATCATGATAAAAAGTCATTGACTGACACATCGAGGCATCTGTAGCGTATTGAGAGAAAGGCAGCATGTTACATAACAGCTCTCCAGCAGCAGGCCATCACTTCTTTCTCTCCCCCTCTTCCTCTGCTATGCATCATTTTTTTTTTTTTTTTTACTTTGATACATTTTATAGCTTTTTTTCCTCCTTCATCTGTCATTTATCTCTATCTCTCTTTCATCTCTTCATTCCTCATATGTCAGTGTATGCCAGCATGCTTTTTATGATTTGTGTCCACATTAGCGTTTTTGTAGAGAAACACCTGGACAATATGAAAATGGCTACATCTCTTCTTTTTGGCTTTGTTTTCAATCAGTAACAACAAAAGTGCACATCACAGCCAGCATGTTAAGGACAGCCCAGCTTACCAAATCATTATTTTATTTTTGCGAGTGTGACGTTCTCTGACAAAATTAACATAAATATACGTTAATGACAACAGATGTGCTGAATAATCGGCTATATGGACATTTAAAATGCATGATTACAGAAAAAGTGAGACCCACAGTGAGGTGGCTCAGGTTATCTTTTTGCAAAAGCTCCGTTAACCCCTTAGGCACTGAAACAAGAAGCAAGAATATGTGTAGGGGTGTGTGTGTGGTGTGGTTGGGGACCTTTGAGCTAAATTTCATCTACAAAGCAGCCCACAACCGTCACTATTCTCTCCTTACTTTTTTTAAGAGACATTTACAATTTACTAACATTTTCAAACCAACTTTTGTTGTGTCAGAATAGCCATGTCTGAGGATATCATGAAGCCTTGTTCCAATAATAAAAATAGAAATGCAGCATTTCAGTTGTACACTTACAACCCAGATTTCACACAGAAATGTGTGCACACAAATAGTTGTGAAACTAAAGTACTTTTACTGTAAAGCCCTGATAAGAGAAAGCTGTTATTTAATATGGACCTCTTCACCTCATAGTGTGTGTGTCTGAGGGTTATTTAGTAGCAGAGCTAGAGTAGAGCTGTCACAGGTTAGAAATGACTTAATATCACAACTAATTACACACACATGCAAGCCTTTCATGCCTGTTTTGCTTTGGGAGATTTTTCCTGAATGTAGCTTTTGCTGACAGTTTGCGTGGCAGGCGGTCTCTCCCGACACGTTGCAGAACAACAATCAGACGTACAGAGTTGAGAAGTCATTCACAGGGCAGCCTTGCAGGGAGAGGAGTCAGAAATATAAAAGGAACAAAAGAAGAAAAATAATAATGGCATCCAAGTGCCCTTAAGACATTTTCATCACATTTTTGTGTCATGGGGGTTTTCAACCTGTGGTATGTTTTTCTCTCTGCTATCACTAGTGCTCTCTCGTCATCTCTTCTCTCTTCCTTGTGCATTTCCTCTTTATGTTCTTCCTCTTTTCCCTGCTCTTTATTTTTCTCTTCCTCTCCTGGCTGCCCTTCTTCTTTCTTGACAGCTCCAGTTAATTTAATGTCAGCTCTGCCAGCTCGTCTCATCACTGTGAGACAAACAGATCAGAGCGCAGGAGAGTGTGAGAGCGAGAGAAGGAAAGGAAGAGAAAGGGATAGGCACAGAAAGAAAATGGAGGAGAAAGAGAAAGGAAAGAATGAAAAAAAAGTAAATTAAAACAAGTAAAAAACAAAAACAAATCAATAAATGGATAACAAAGGTAAAAAGAAGTGGCTGACTGGCAGAACTGATACTTGGGAATTTGCACTTAGTTCTCCCACAATCCTTTGCCTTTTACAGAAGAGGCAATTACAATTTCACAGGTTGAAATTAAAATCCCCCGTGGTATGTGTGTGTGTATGTATTTCTGTGTGTTTGCGTGTGTGTACTCCATGAGATAGAGCAGGCTGTCAAAGTGATTTCAAGCTGTTTATAGCCTAAGCTCACAAAATGGATCCTCGTGCAGCAAAAGGAGGGAAAGAATCTAAATCTCCTCTCCCCCTTTTCTTTAAAAAAGAAAACTAATTCCTTGAATATTAATTGCCTGGCTTGACGATCGGCTTATTTGTTTGTGATGAGGCTGCAAAAGAAAAGTACCCATAATCCCTGTCTTTTTCTCTTCCTCTCTCTCATGCTGTCTGCATTAATCTCCCTTTTTGCCCCTTTCCTTTGCTTTCTTTAAGTCTTTCCCTTTAAATATCTTCTATCATCCTCTTTCTCGGATCATGTTAGTCATTTGTAGATTTTTTTCCAAGGTAAAAAAGAGGAGCATTTTTGAATCGGTGTAGCAGTGTCATCTTATATCAAAGTTCTAATATCTAATTTCTGGTCCTGCTTTATTTACATCCCTCAAGATTTATGGCCCATGTCAGGTTTCATTTTCAAGCCCCAGAGTGCAGCGTGATTTATTCCCGTTATAATAGTATCTCCACTTTCCAGTTCCTCTCTGATTCCTCACGGCATACTGTGTAGGCTACAAGCGCTATATAATCTCACTGAGTGTTTGTATCAGTCGTTTATAGGGTATCAACCTTTATTCATCATGTGAAAGTCAACTGAGCACACTTGTTTTTTTTTACAGCAACACTTTGGTTCACATTCACAGAACTGCAATGTAACCACTTACAGTACTCCTGTTGTCCCCTGAAGACCGAACACCTGGATCAAGGGCACTTAAACTCTGGCTAGAGAAGCACAGAGATGGGAACGAGATCTAAACTCATATCTGACTTGACAATTTGATGTATTTGAGACTTCACGTGATGTATAGATATAGAACTGACTTTGCTTGTAGTGACTTAAAAGAGACCGACCACTCTGCTACCTGTGGGAATGCTTCTGCATCAGCTGGCATGGGGTTAAAACTCTATTAGATATGCTGAAAGTAAGCATGCCTTGTGTGTAAATGCATCGTGATGTCAATGTGACTGTTAGTTTATTAGCATAGCAATGCCCCATGCTGTGCTTCTTGCTTGTAAAAACACCCCAGTGTTGGTCATGCTGGTCCTACACATCAAAGTTAAAGATAATCTGATTCACGTTAGATATTAAATTTGGAACCGGCCACTTTTGTTCTGACTTCAATTGGATTGCAGCATTTATAGTTAGCACTCAAATTAAGAGTCAATACTAATGACCTGTACTTGACTTAGATTTCATATTCAGGTGTTAGACGTCAAGACTTTTAGCTCAAAACCTGAGTTCAGGGTGTGTGAGTGCTGCAGAGTGGAGCGGCATGGTTTTGCCTGGAGTCTGAGGCATATACTGTAGCTGTATTTCCAACATGATATTTTGGCTCGCTTCGTTTGTGTGAATTGGACCTTTGGTATGCTTTTTCTCCTCTTAAACACATCCATAGCCATAAACAGCCCACGGATGTGTTTACTCACTGAGTGCAGACATTTGCTGTAACAACATGTCCTCCTCCATGTGTGTGGAGTGTGTCTGTGTATGTGTGACAGATCAGACGCTTATTTTCCTCCTGGCCTGCTTTCTTTTTGCTCCTGTCTCTGTACATTTGGGTTGTAGTTGGGGGATGTAACTTTGGATGAAAGCTTATTTTTCACTGAAGTTGAGACATTTCCAACTTGAGCATGTGTCTTTGCTGCCTAAGGTGAATCTACATTTTTGTATACATTCATTCCATCTCTAAATTTCTATTCTCATTGCAACTGAATGCAAGGAACACATTCTAACAGCCTGCAGTGAAACTGCAGGGCAGCATTCACACTGTGTTACCATTGATGTGATGAACTGAACCGGCTACAGAGCGAACAGGTTGAATCTCTGCATGGGCAGAAAAAAAACACCCAGAATGGGGAACTGCAGATAGAAATCCTGCAGCACCTGAGAGCAGAGTGATTACAGAATACTTTGAGCAGGTAGCGGAAATTGCTGCGGCTCCTCTCCACTTACTTACCTCTCTCTGCTTTTCACCGACACAGGACTTGAGCATGGTTGACTAGGTCACACCTCTGGCAGGGCTCTTCTCATTCACTTTCATCTACATCTTTCTAAGCTGTCCTCAGGAACCAATTGTAGGCCTCTTCACTAACATGTAGGGCTCTTTAGCAGAGTGGAAGTCACACCATTTGAATTGGGGATGTGCTGCTGAAGGACATTTTCTCTCTTTCTGACTGTATTGTGCTACAAAACGGATAGATGATTTTTTTTTTTATCTCTTATTACTTTCAGTAATGTAATTAATCAATGTATATCTCCTGTTGAGGTTTTACTGACAATCCTGATGTGCTTTCATAAGTGAGCAGCACTTTGGGAAATCATGCGTTCCTTTCTGATCATTTATTTAGATTTTCACCATCTGCATCATCTACACCAGTCTCACCCATGGGACCTGTAATGTAGTAACGGCTACTTAATGCATTGCTAAACAAATCTGATTAATTCTTGCACTTCTTGGTGCAACATATCACAGTTTCAACAGTTTTTAGGGCCTACAATCCCTGCAGAAAATTTTTCTCAACACCCCCAGAAGACTTGGTAGCCTTCAGAGAAAAACCCAAACTGTGTCAAGTAATATAACATCTCCAAATGTTGTGTTAAGTGAGATTGCAGTGCTTGTGGTAAATGAGTTTTTGCAGGGTGTTAATGCATAAACCCAGCTGAGCGGGGCTCACACTTAGCAGAGGACAGGCTTATGGAAAACATATTTCACCCAGCATGGGATGCTGTAGAAAACAGGCTTTATAGTTCCCTCCCTCTCTCCCTCCCTCTCTCTCTCTCTCCCCCCCCTCTCTCTCTCTCTCTCTCTCTCTCTCTCTCTCTCTCAGACATTTTTCTCGCACATTTTGCTGACCTGTGCTTTCTGCTTTCATGCTCACTGCAGTACTTGTCTCTGTGTGTGTGTGTGTGTGTGTGTGTGTGTGTGTGTGTGTGTGTATGCTCAGTAGTTTTAAGGGCATTAAAGTGTGAAAGCGTTTCTAAATTGCTCTTGAATTGCTTTAGGGAGGGGTTAGGTGGATATATGTCTGCAAGGCTAATGGAGAGAGCATCACTTTTCCATGTAGAAGAAGAAACTGCAGTCAGGTAAAAACATTCTGCGTGTATACATATGCACACATGAAAGGGCCAACACACACGCTGCCTTCCCCATCGTTTCAACCAGACTGATCCTCCTCCTCTGATCATCTTCCCCTTTTTGCCCTCCTCCTCCTGCTCTTGCCCACCTCTTTTTGATACTCATAACTTCATTATTCTTCTCCTTCTCTCTTCCTCTCCTCGGTATGAAAGAGGAGAACTTGATTTCCCCACTCACTTGCTCTCTCTCTTTGCCCCCACCCAGCTTTTTTTTATTTATCTGTCTCCCTTCCCAGTCAGGTTTAATCCTGTTAGTCTCGGTAGATATATGGGGTCCTGCTCACTCTGTTTGACTCTCTTCCAGAGAGACATTCCCCAGAGAGACCCTATGGATTCATTTGCACACCCACACACACACACACACACACACACTGCACGCATAAGCACACACTCCTGCACAGAAAAACAATTTTGCGTTTACACAAATACACATATGCATACATTGGATATTCCCCATTTTCACCATTGTTAATGTCTGGATCAAAATAAGTTTAAAGTGAGGATTTTATGAACTACCGGAGAAACTGGTGGCTCCATTTAAAATACATTATATAATAAATTGTGCTGTGTATATGCTGCCTGTCCATACTTTGGGTTTTGACTGTGTCTTTGATGCATGAAATGAAACACATACCCTGTAACCATCAATGTGACCACAATCTCATAGAGTTGGGAAATCATTTAAACACATCCATTTCTTTGTTTCTTTTGAAATATTCTCTAGTCAGGGATTCTTTTCCATCCTGCCATATTTAGTTTCTTAATTTTTTCCAATATTTGCTAGTATAACTAGTATCCACCATATGAATGCATTAATGCTGTTTTCATGTCAGCCCACTGAAATGTTCAGATTACTCCCTTATTCCCTGAGATTATTGCACCGTACCAGATTACCATTAAACCTAGATTTTTCTACTGTGTTAGTGTTCTGTTGTGAGGGGTTTCAAATAAGTGGATTTACAGTCCATGCCTTTGCAGTCCCCATCTTTTATATACAAATTAAGGGTGGAGTAGGTTTCATGTTGGTATGCCATTTACACCCAAATTGTTAAAGCATGCCTGTGAAAAATGTCCAGCTCCGGAGGTAATGTTAAGTAGATTTAATGAGTATTTTTATCCAATTTTATGTTGAATATAGTTATACATGATCTACTGATTTCTGTTTCTTCTATTCTGCCCTTCTTTATCTGTCATTTTTGTGTATTTCTATATTTGTCTTTCCTTTCCTTCCCACCTATCTGTCTCTCACATTTTCAGTAGGGGACCCTCATGGACCAACAGCAGAGCTCCGTGTTTGTGTGTGTGTGTGTGTGTGTGTGTGTGTGTGTGTGTGTGTGTGTGTGTGTGTGTGTGTGTGTGTGTGTGTGTGTGTGTGTGTGTGTGTGTGTGTGTGTGTGTGTGTGTGTGTGTGTGTGTGTGCGTGCGTGTCACACACATGGGCCCCATTCTTATTCAGGCCTTGTCTGTGGGCCCCCCTCTCATTTTAATTAAAGAGCAGATGCACTACCCCTGACCCGTCTGCCATCCCCTTTTGTATGTGTGTGTGTGCATTTGTCTTGTTTCGACCCAGCGTGCCCTCGCCATGTGCCAGTTTTAAGCCATATTGTACCCAGGACTGTTAGTGTCGTCCGTATGGAAGATGAATTAGTAGGCAGGAGGGAGAAGGGGAGGACGTCATCTACACAGCCAGTTCTTCAAATAGGTTAAAAGAGAAGCAGATAGGAAGACGGAAGGAATAACATTGAAACTAATGTGGGTTATACAGCATGCTTGTTTCAGGATATAGATTAAAAAAATACCTGCATGATGCTGACCTGGAATACAGATGAAGTTGTTTATTATCATTATAACAAGTTCTTATGGGAAATCTTCAAGTTGTTCACTCGAGGTACAAAATTGAATTCCTGTGGGCTATACAAATGTGTGTGTGTTTCATAGAGCGAGAGACCAGGCTGTGTATAAATATATACACTGTTAGCGCAACAGTAATTCAAAGCAGTTGCCTCCCATTGCATCAGTCGACAGTCAACAGATGACTGGAGTAAGCTAAAGACCAACTAATAACTTTGGTGATGAATGTGTTTGAGACCAGACACAAACACTGAATTTTACAGGAAGGGAAAGAAAAGTTTTAAAGGAATTTATATCCATCCATATTATCTTTCTACCAGCCATTCGTTTTTGAGATACACTATCAAGCACATACAGTATTGGCGAAAGGACAATTTTGATCTCATGATGGTGCTAAATGATAGATGATAGGGGTAGACAAAAAAAAACATGAATCATCCTCTGGGGACCATAAGTTCCCATACCAAATTTCATGAGAATTTACCCAGTATAGACATCTTGCTCTGGACCAAATTAGAAGATAAATGGGCAGACAGAGCAACTACAATTGCCTTATAGACCCCACTGCCAGCAGGGATAAGAAGACAAAATGTTTCTTACTCTATAGTGTGTAGAGGATCACTAAAAATGTCAAATGTTTGGTCCAGGCACCATATAAGGCTTTGACAGATATCCAGATATGACAATATTAATAATTTTAATGTAAACAGCATATTCCGTCTGGACTTTCTAAATAAGGACTTTATTTGTATTTTTTATTTTGTTTTTACAAATATAGCTTTTCCGATTAAGACATGTGGGACAGTTTACGGCCAGTTTATGGCCTCATGCCTGTTTACAGCTTAGGGTCAGCTCTGTGCATTGTATAGCGCAGAGAAACATGCAATAAAAGCACAAAAGTGCAAAAGTAACATATTCCCTCCTTTAGAAGCATCATTGCATTTAACTTAGGCCTACATAGTAACAACAATACTCAACAGCAACAGCAAACCAAGCTGCTACAATAAGCAATGCAAAAATCCAGATGAGAATATAAAATAAAATAGTTTTGAAGTTCATTGTGCTTCTCCCAGTTGCATCAAACTCTTGCAAAATGGCCTCCGCATCAATTACAATACCGTGGATGTGAGAAAACATCCAAGCCTTCTGGGCTTGGATAACTGATGAGAGTAGCTGCAACGGTGGAATCTTCCATTTGCAAAGCGGATGGATCATGGACATGTACTGTAGCTGGCTGCTAACTTCTCTCGTAACATTAATGCAAGTAGCACTAACGTTAGGGACCAATTGCACCTGACTGCAGTACGCAGATCGCGGTTGGGCTAAATGTTGGCGGAGCTAAACGTTTGACAATGCGCGCGCGCCATCTGATGGCAGAGATCAGGCAGCACATTGGGCGCCATCTGGTGGCGGAGATCAAGCAGCACATTCTCAAACGTCAATGCAGCACCTTTATAATATAATATATATGATATATAGATATATAGATTATAATAAATAATTATATTTGAATTGTAAAAAGGAAAAGAACAATGGGGTTGGGTTTAGGAAAAGAACCGGTTGGGATTGGGAAAAGAAGAACCGGTTGGGTTTAGGAAAAGAAGAACCCCCGAGGTACGGTGGTGTACGAAATTTCCCGGTAGATGTTTAGGTTCCACTCCGCTGCTGGGTTAAGGAAAAGCATAACGGGGAAAGCAAACGTGACTCGTGGGAAACAAGCACATGTCTCTGGGGGGACGCCAGACAACAACGGATGGTTGGGTTAAGGAAAACAACAACAACGGGGAAAGCAAACTTCACACACGGGAAACGATCTCCAGGGTGAAAGCTTGAAAGTCCTGTGTTTTTCCCTCAGACATACATTCTTCCTTTAAAAAAAAAAAAATACATTCTTCCTTTTCCGATTGCTATTGGGCAAGTGGGTGGAGTCAAACGTTTAGCTCCACCCACGTTGAGCCACTCCTCGATCTGTGTACTGCAGTCAGGGCTTACTCTTAGGGACCGTTCGGTATTTATGATATGGACCACCAGAGGAAAATATGGGAGGGTCATGTCTTTTTATTCTTTGTTGATGGGAGGGTCATCCAAATTTTTTTAGTTGTTTGGCAAAAAAATAATTAGGAAAGCTTGGGGTGTAAGTACAATAAGTCAAGGTTCTCCCTACTTTCCTGCTTTTATTCATCCTCTTTCAATGTTTCATTTCTCTTGCCATGAACATAATGGTGAACGTTTTCTTTTTGTGTGTTGTGTCACAAATGGCGTAAGTAGGGTGTGTTTGTGTATGTGTGTGTGTGTGTGTGTGTGTGTGTGTGTGTGTGTGTGTGTGTGTTAATGTGCATTAGTTAAGGGAGAGATTGGAACCTTACTGGTTGATGTAGCAGAATGGTAATTTAAATGTTGTTTTTCCAAATGTGCTTTATTATGCCCACAATCTATCCTTTATATCAATTCTATCAATGTATGCTTTCTCTCTCTCTCTCTCTCTCTCTCTCTCTCTCTCACTCTCACACAAACACACACAAAGACAGAGAGTTTTAGGCACAGGGCCCGTGTTGCTACCCAGAGATTTGGCAAGTCACTCAACCCAGGGTTTACTGTATGTGTGTGTGTGTGTGTTACCAGGGCATTACAACATCTTTAATTCTCCCAGCCACCCAAATCCCAATAACAAATGTTGTTTTTCCAGTAGTTTTTAATGTAAAGCAAGGAAATTGTGAACACAACATAAAATCCTTCAATAATCTATTCCATTCTTTGAAACTGTGGAAAGTTTGCATTTAGAGATGTGCTCCAATGTAAAGAAAATCAATTCATAACAAGAGTATTAATTAATAAAATTGTTATGAAACCTGTGATCTCTCTCTCTCTCTCTCTCTCTCTCTCTCTCTCTCTCTCTCTCTCTCTCTCTCTCTCTCTCTCACACACACACACACACACACACTAGCTATGCATACTCTTAGCTCACTCTGCCCCTTTCAACTCTTTCTCCTATGGATCTCTTGATGTCTCCCATGCTTTGGATCAATAGACTGACTTTCTTCCCTGTTGGGTTGTACACAGATCTGTTGTTGAAACAGGGCCGGGTCGGTGACAGATCTGCCAGGAACACACACACACACACACACACACACACACACGCATGCAGGCACGCATGCACACACACACACACACACACACACACACACACACACACACACACACACACACACACACACACACACACACACACACACACACACACACACATATACCA
Source organism: Perca flavescens (assembly GCF_004354835.1). Taxonomy (NCBI): domain Eukaryota; kingdom Metazoa; phylum Chordata; class Actinopteri; order Perciformes; family Percidae; genus Perca; species Perca flavescens. Next base: position 24,751,430 of record NC_041336.1, read on the forward strand.
GATGCTGACTGGAGACTTGACTCTGATATATTGACAAGATAGGATTCTGCTGAATGAACCTTGACCTCCTGAAAACCAATATCACTGGCACATTGACCTAGGGGGAAGTGATTTGATTGGCTTTCTTTGGGATCACTCTGTGTGTGTAATATATATTGAACAATTACATCTTTATACTGAAGCCACAGGCTGCAACAACCAATCCACACAAAAAAAATCATACAATTACATACAGGGTCAATGCAATGACTCAAATAGATGCAAATTAGTGCCTGGCAACACAAATTAGGAAATTTTGCAAAAGTTGCCTCATTCGCGTCTATGCATTGACTTTGTATGTAATGGAGTAAGTGAGAGTAAACTTGCTTGGTGCTGTTTGACAAAATCCTATCAGCACTGATATTGTGCAGTTATCCTGACGTTGTTAAATCAGAAATAGACAATACATTTATTATAGCTGTGTGTGGGTGGTGAAATGCAACGAGCTATGTGCGCCTTATGATGATATAATGAACCCAGACATGATGGCGTTTGGTTTTCTGACGTATCAGGGACTTCGGCAATAAGTACAAAGCAGCAATAGTTGTAATTTTGGCCATGGCTGATGACAGAAACATTGTTGATCTCTTCTGTAAATAGAGCCCTTCCTCCTCTCTGGCGTAGTAACCCAAGAAAAAAATCACTTTGCGTTTGGTGTGGACACAGCATAAGCAATTACGTCATCAATAATCTATTGAAAAATAGATAAAAAGACACAATGTAGTTTAGGACCCATAAAATACAGTAGAACCGTTTAAGTAGAAAATGTTCAGGTTTTATTCTTTACACACCTGCACAGTCAAGAGAAGAGGTCTAATAAGGCAGGTTAAGTGAAAACACCTGTGAGGGTGTAACATGTAGGGGTTTATAGTTTTTAGATAAACAACATGCAGTTTACAATGTTTTACAAAAACAATATTTTACAACCGTTTTGATTTGCTTCTGGTAAGCAGTTACAGTAGCTGTATGGTTATGTATCATGGTCATCTTTTCAATCCTTCATTTGCATAGCGAGGCTCCTTGTAAAATTCACTTGGTTATATCTGTTTGCTGTAATTATTAAAGGGCAAAAGACACGGCCTAATTCACAGCATGATACCTTTGATAAATAATTACAATCCTAACAGGATTAAGGAAAGTAGCTGGAAGAAATAGATATTTTAGATAACCTCTTTTCCGTCTACATGCACACACGCACGCACGCACGCACGCACGCACATTTATAGATTCAATAGTATTCATAATAATTTTGAAAATGAAACCTCTTTTATGGCCTGCATAAGCACATAGACATTTATCTTGCACAGTGATGCTACTCCTCTATAGCGCTGTATCTTATAGAATTGTTGCATATAAATAATAATAATAAAAGTCTAAAATGTATAGTATTTGGACAGTATAAAAAACAACTGTGCCTTGCGTGTCTTTTCTGTATTTCAGAGGTTGCATAACAAATTGTTTCAACAGCTATGCAACCATTACAGAATCCTCTGCTTTGAGTGTCCTGCCTGCAGGCTGCCAGACTGCGCAGTCCAAGAAAATTGGATGTAAAATGTGCTTTTGGATCCTCTAACCACATTATTGAGTTGAATCATAGGCAAGAGACTGCCTCTGATATCCAGAAGAAGTATATTTGACAATATTGTTACAAGGCGTATTATTATTGCCCCATTGGCAGCCTGGGACATGAATGCTTTATTTTGATTCCAAATTCAAAAGAGATGCAATTGAGACCCACTATTGCCCAAACAAGTAACAAGATTACAGGTCCAAAAGTACAAACCATCCATCCATCCATCTTCGTCCGCTTATCCGGTGTCGGGTCGCGGGGGGAGCAGCTCCAGCAGGGGACCCCAAACTTCCCTTTCCCGAGCAACATTAACCAGCTCCGACTGGGGGATCCCGAGGCGTTCCCAGGCCAGGTTGGAGATATAATCCCTCCACCTAGTCCTCGGTCTTCCCCGAGGCCTCCTCCCAGCTGCAGGACAACAGCAGGACGTGCCTGGAACACCTCCCTAGGGAGGCGCCCAGGGGGCATCCTTACCAGATGCCCGAACCACCTCAACTGGCTCCTTTCGACGCAAAGGAGCAGCGGCTCTACTCCGAGCTCCTCACGGATGACTGAGCTTCTCACCCTATCTCTAAGGGAGACGCCAGCCACCCTCCTGAGGAAACCCATTTCGGCCGCTTGTACCCTGGATCTCGTTCTTTCGGTCATGACCCAGCCTTCATGCCCATAGGTGAGGGTAGGAACGAAAACTGACCGGTAGATTGAGATTAATTATGTGTTCAAACCATGAACACATAATTAAATAAATTACAGTAAAACAAATTTTAAATATCAGTGTTTATCCTAATTTCATGCCCTGATTTGTTTAGCAGAAAAGTTTGAAACACTGGACTCATTTTTGAGCCCTTTGTTAATTCATATTTCTGTTTTGGTTGATATTATCGAAAGGCTGAGAGCTGATATACTAAATAAAACCTGCTCCACCTGGTGCTCCTTTTAAGGAAGCAGTTTGAGAGTGAGACGGTTGAAACCAAATGAACCTGCCAAACGTTTTTTTTCATTGTTTGTCTGGTATAATGTGCATTAGATGACTCTTAATCCAATGGCTGGCCAGGCAGATGTTAAATTCTGGAGACGGTATGAAGTTTCTAGGAGTGTTTGCTCACTAAAATCTGCATTCAAAACCACACTGAGACCATTTGAATTAGAAAACATCAAGGGAATGGAAGTGAGAGATAAGCCTCCTCATATTTGAAGATCCACTTGTTTATTTGACAACTCCTGCATGGTAGTCTGCACACTACACAGAGTTTGTGTGATTGACTACCAATTGGCAAACAACATGGCAGTCTTTGTCACGTCATTTTTCATAGCAGGAGTGACAGAGGGACTTTTGTGTGCAGACACGTTGTGCTGCCTATATGGCTAAGATGTAATCATTTGTTTTCTATTATGTTACGTTTCTTCTTGTCTTCGTGGCATTTTCCATATGGCTTTACTGTAGCCCTGCTGTACAGATAATACTGCAGAACACCCTGTCTTTTTGCTCCCTCTTCAGTGCATTCAAAGATCTTTATCATATTTTATTATATTTGAAAAAAATGTCAAATACCATCTGTAGGATGCTTCAAATATGAAACCTTTGCCTTAACCATAACAACCTTTCTGTCAATATAGAAAATCTTGATGTGATCTTAAATGTCAAGACTTGACATTATTTATCAAAGCAATCGATAGGTGATGTTAGTCTAAATGCATACATTTGAAAGACAAGAGCAAGTGCACTCTACAAGTTACACTTTTCCATCCTCATCTCCCCTCTTGCTCTACTTATTCTTCTGAAAAAAAAAACTATTTTATATTTCTTTTAATAACCAGCTTTAATCAAGATAAAAATGAAAAATTGTCACAATTTGTACTTCTTGATCTAATTCTATTTTATTTACCAAAGTCAATGTGTGCTTCAGCTGTGTCCTTTTCATACAGTGAGATTCAACACTTATACCCTCACTAAGAGAGTGAGATGTTTCCTTTCCCTTTGTGCACTATGTTTTTATTCTTCAAATACAATTTGTAACAATTTACCCAAACTCTGGACTTCATTTTCCTGTTTTCAGGGAAAACTAGGACTATTATATCCATGCTAAATGACATTCAAAAAAAGCTCTAAAAACATAGTTGCGCTTGATCAGAGCAATATAACCCTAGAGACAAAGCAAAGCAATTAGAACGGAGGAACGGGGGAACTGAGCTCATTTGACACAAATATGAGGATTTTGGGACCTTCCACAATCTCGCTTAGTTTCAGAATTAATCTATGCTCTCTGACCATTGACTGTCAAAACCTCAAAAGGCATTTTGCTTGATTAAAGCAAGTCAACAAGAAAAAAATACTTTAAAGTGTTTTGGATGTCAAATGTGTTGGAAACATAAAAGCCCTGCATATGAAAGATATTGTGTCCTGCTAACGCCAAGAACACTCTTACATTTACATAGGGTTAGGTGATCAAATTTGATCTCCTGCCTGAGAAACCTCAAAGCAGTTGTTTTGGAAAATGATATTCATAAAAAGCAGTGAAAAACAGAGTTGCACTTAATCAGAGTAATGATGACCCTGCAGGCAGAGCAGAGCAATTAAAGGAGAGTCCAGGGGAGAGATGAGAACTATTAACAGCCACAGAGGACCTTCTCTCTCCCCGTTTTATTCTATCTCTCTCTCAGCTGAGGCTTACAAAGCTATACACTGATGATAACATGGCTGGAAATACTGAAAAAGCACTAATTACAGAGAGAGGGGGGTTCAGGGAGAGGAAAGGAGGGGGAGAGAGATGAAGATCCCCTGTGCTTCAGAGACATTTCCTGTCCAATTTAATATGTTGCATCAGTTATTTTTGATCTGCTGTTTCTTGCATACAATTGTACATTTTTACATCAAGTTCAGGGTTTGCTGATTGAACACAGTCCAAGTCAAGTAAACTGGAGTAAAACAGGAAACTTGGCCACGGTAGGATGTTCTCAAAATGCCTCATTGTCAGTGAGATAATGACCATGGGTGCTATGTTTTCTGTGAGCTAATGTCTAATTATTATTAATCATCGAATTTATTGCGGCTGAGAAAATACTAATTGATAATTGTATGTGGCATAAACAGATTTTTTTTTTCTGGTTTTGTCTGAGAAAAGAGAGATGAGTGAGACCAAGTTGGGTTCCACAAGAAACACATTCATTTTATGAAGGGGAATCTTTTTGGTGTAGTTAAAACACCAGATTGATAGATTTCCCCTTTATGCTGGTTTGTTTCAGCTTCTAACACCACAAATAACTGCACTGCAACTGCCAGAAAAGCTGTGTTTCTGCTGTCAAGTGGACCAACAATGGTATTATATTATTATGTGACAGATATGTGTCTTTTAATTAATTAATTACACACATACAGAGAACTAATTACAGAGCCACATCAAAGAAGGGTTCTGCTCATTATGGCAGTTAATATGTCACATTCAGTGGATTGCATGCGTCATCTCATACCTCTGATTGTATTTTCTCTACCACTAAAAAAGAGATTTGTTATTTTCATGTCTACATGTCACAGAATACTTTCCTAAAATCAAGGCTAAAAACTAGTTTTTGGGGGGCCTGTGCAAACTGAAGAATGGTTATTTGTTGTGGTTTCAAAATTTTTTATCTACAGTAAACGCATCACTGCTTATTTTGACCCTACATGGATGGACAAACTAGATGAGAGGGTTCATTTATTGGTTTAAGATGGTTTTAAACTTCCAATATAATTAAGTTTGTGGTTTAGAGTGTGCAGCTACAGGATACCCTGTGCCACTTTACAAGACACAAAATAGTTTTGGTCGTCAGTCAAGTAAACTTAAACAAATTGGGCTTCATTTACCTATAAAAACTGCTTAAGATTTCTGAGACCGTTCCAATCCCAAGTGGTGTTTTTTTTAGAGTGGAGTTGCAGTAATATACTGTACAGTACTTCCTGTCCCAGCTGAGTTTACACTGAAAGTTGTGCTTCCAGGTGGAGAATGACCATTCTCAAGGTTAATGAAGGTCATGAAGGTTTATTAAAAGAAAAAGGCTTACAACAAAAGGTGTTCTGAGGAGCAGGCAGGCAAAAGGAATATGCAACACAAAATCCAAAACCACTCAGAAAGACTCGGAAAAGCAAAAACCACAAGGGCGGAGAGACGCAGGGAATGAACTAGCATGAATTTAGAACTAAATACACAAGGTAACAAGGGTAGTAACGAGAGACAAGTGACTTGAGGGCTGATGCACTGTGAAACATATCAGGGCAGGGCAGACAGTCACAAAGGCGGGAAAACACAAGGCAGGAAAGAAAACAAGACATGACACTGGAGAAACAGAGACTACAAAATAAAACAGGAAACTGAAGCATAAAAACATACAAAAGAATGGTACTGGGAAAAGTAAAACAGATAACACAGAACCGAACCATGAAAAAGAAATGAAAACAATACTGAAAAACAGGAAACGGTGAACAAATGACACGGAAACAAGCAAACATGGAATGAATTAACAAAATAAAACAGGAAAAAACCACAACCATAACATTCCTCTAACATACAAAGGTCCAACCTTGGTTCCACAGGTCAGTGCAGTTAGTTCAGAAAGCTAAAGAGACTAATTCTAAATTGCCTGTGTAAGAAAGGTTAACTCAACAGGGTCAAGCATCAGCATTATTTAAAATGTCACTGATATGACGAGGACACACTCCTACAGGGTGTGTGTTTGTGTCTGTGTGTGAGTGTGTGTTGGCTCATGAGCAACCATGGCAGTGGTATAGAAGAGCTATCATGGCCTGGCCTTAGATTCACGTTTAATTGGTGTATTCCCTCAAGTAAATAAAAAAGGTGACATTTTCTCTCTGTGCCTGGACTGGAATGTTAAAAACCGATGGGCCGAGGTCCCTGAAATGTCAAGGAGGAATAATTTCCATCACATACTCTGCCAGCTTTTGTACCTTGCCCCTGCTCTGCTCTGGGAGACTCAGAAAGGTCATCCGCACGTTTGACTCATTTCATGTCAACATTTGGCTGAGAATCAATGGCAGCTTTTCGTGATCAAAGATAAGTAGGCCACTGCTAAATTCTGTCCCGTGCTTGGGCACAGTACTTCTGTACTTGATGCAATGATACTTTAAGGCTTAGATGTCGAATTTCTACCTCCTTCTTGCATCAGCATGGTTAGGTGTTTCTATCTCACACACTCTCACAAATACACACACACACACACACACACACTGCAAGCCCCCCTGGCACAGTACACAACTTTAAGCACCCTGGAAAACAAACAGATAAAAGCACGCCTTTGACATGAAAACATGACAATTTCCCTCTAAGAGCCTCTTAGAAAAATAAGATCCTGAGAGAGAGGAAAAAGGCTTTACTGACAAGAAGAGACATCATTGACTAAATCCATGTTTTTTATCATCTGGCATAGCTCTGTGGCCGGCTTTAGGCCAATACGCCATGAATTACCTGCTGCAACATCAAAACACTCTCATGTAACCATTCAGCCATTCTCGGCCTCAAAGCGTCTTAACAGCAGCAGCATATTTGTCCATTGGCTCGTAATGAAATGATTTCAAAAACCAAGACTAGAAATGTTCAAAGTGTTCTCTTTTCCTCTCTTCATTTGCCTGTCTCTCTGTGTGTTTACAGTAATGGCATATTAGAGAATGCTAATCAAATCCAGACTGATCAGATTTAATGCATTCGTTGACGAGGGCTTATCAGTACTGTTTTATTTCTATAAGGGACTTAACATTCATAATAGATTAGCAACACCTCTCCCCCTAATACCTTCCTTGTTTTAGGATTCATAACTTACGGTTATGTAGGCTGAAGCATAAAGTGGAGGCTTTCTCAACCTTTGATGTCAGTGTTGTGGAGGTTGATAATCTATGTGGATTGCAGAATACTCGTGTAATAATGTGCACAATCACCTTACCAAATACAAGAGGTATTTTTACATCAAAGCTGAATAGCTGATGTACCCCATGATGTGATGGACTCATCAATTCAATTTTGAGTATGTGTTTAAAGCCACTGCACAATAAAATACAGGGTGTCAGATTAAAAATGTAAATGTCAATGGCAACATGAGAGGAATAAACAAGAGATTAAGGAAAAAAAGAACTAAAGAGTGCGATCATAAAATTCAATAGTGGAATTGTCTCACTGTAAACATCTTCCAGCAGGTTCATTTGCTATCCTTAACACAGCCAAGCACTGTGATGTCACAGTAAACATTTGTAGATGATTTTTAGGAGACAGGCAAAAAAAAAAAAAAAACTGATTGGAAAACACAACCAACTCCTGAGTCAAACTCCATCGGTGCTGCAAGGCAATGCAAACAAACCAATTAGAGAAGCCTTTTGCAGCAGAGCCTGAAATTTAAAAGCAATAAACAATCAAGCAGATAGACAGCCCCCAAAATTAGATACACACACTAGAGGTCTATTATCTCATCTCCCAGTTAACAAGCAAGTGCCTGATTAACAAACAAGGGGCTTAACAAGCTCTGATTGTTTAACGATGGGTTGCATTAGGGGGATGATTTTTAGACTGATGATTTATTCCAAACTGAATGGGACGATCTGGATGCCATCAACAGATCACCATTAAATTTGCAGTAATGACACTTCTTACATGTGCATCTTTGATGATGTTATTCTGGTCATAATACTCACAGAAATACTGATTATACACCCAAACGTGGCCTTAATGTAACCATGTGTGATCCAAATGTTAAAAGATGGGTAGTCTCTCAACCAAAATTAAAAATTCCTAAATTGATGATTGATTTTTTTAAGGACTAACACAGCAGCAAAATGTAATCAGTGTTTTAAAATTCTGTTTAGAATTGTTTCCGTCAGGGTGGGTTTTCCCTTAATACAATTTTGAAGTACACATTGGAGCTTTGATATACTGCATATGGGAAAGGTATATGTTATGGTGTGGAGTAGTACAGGTGACGCAGCAAGTAGAATAGCACACACAAAAACACTATACACTCTGATCATCATAAAGTGCACTCTATCAAAGAAACAAAGTGTTGAAACTGACATAAATTGATTGTAAAAACGGCAGCCATTAGAGAAGCCTGTACTAAAGTGTAGCTTCTGAAGCCCCTTTGTGTTCTTTTCTTCTTCTGTTCTACTGTTTACCATCAAATAGACCAGTGACCATATGCAGTAGAAGGCCATTGGGGTGACAGAAAGACAGAAAGGAATGCCTTAAGGCATTTCAGCTACTCTCATCTCTCCCTTATGAATCAGTCAGTCAATGTCAGATAGCCAAGACAAACACTGTATGCAGTGTTGAATGAAGGGGGAGCTACATGGAGCTTGGCTTCCCTGAAAGCAACATGAGCTCCCCAGAAAGCCTCATTTGAGATATTTCAGGGAGCTCTAAAATATTGTATTTTTTGGTGCCACTGTTTTTCCTATTTTTGTTCTTAAAATAAAACAATATGCTAATATTAAAGCACTTGTCAGTGTGTGTTTAATGCATAACACGCATAACATTTTCCAACGATTTGTGTCTAATAAACACAAAGCTGTTTATTCCTTCTGTGGCCATCCGTGCATGGGGGGGCACTCAACGCACGTTGTCTATTGTGTGATGGTGCATTTGCATTGGGAAGTTTCCTCCGGAATCTTCTACTGTGCAGCAAACATTGAGTGTTAGGTTTAATGTAACTGTAAAAAAGTTATCTTGCATTATAACATGGTCTGGGTGAATACTCGATTCTGATTGGCTGCAGGGTGTCCATTAAAAAGTGTTATATGAAACTGACTGTTTACCGTTCGAAACTAATGCGCTACATAAAAAGAAAAAGAAAATGTGAATCTGTAATTTCCAACACTGTGGTGCTAACACACAACCTGCAAGAAGTAAGTGCTTCTCGCCCCTCTGTACTTTGTTTCACAGCGAATTACGTTATCTCACATCCCGTTCGCTGTTCAGGTCGCTACTTCAGGCTGCGGCCGACAGCATGACGTGTAATTGTTCGTGAAAATCTTTATATTGTTTTGGGGACAATGACATGGCTGGATAGCTAGCTTGTCTTGTTGTTAAACATACTGTCAAATTATATTTACTGATTGCCAACTGTACACAATGTTATTGACTTTGAATCTTGCTAGCATAGCTCGTAGCTGTTTGAACTAAAGGGTTCTATGAGCTGAGCGGACTATATAATCTAAATATTGCCCGTTGCTAAGGGTGGCAAGTCATATTTAAGGTCCGTCCTATTTACTGGAGCAGTGAACAACGTTTGCATTGCAAAAGAACCTTATGGGATGGGAATGTTCCAGGTATTAGTCAAACCCTCAGATGTAGCCAGGGAAACAGAGTTATTGTTTGGAGAAACTTTAGATTTCGATTGTAAAACAAATTAAAACATAAATTAATGGTTTAAAAAAATAAGCGGGTAAATGCCCTTCGAGGTGTCCATTGTCAGGTATTAATGGAATTCCACTTCCCGTCGGGCAGTTAACGCCTCAACGTCGTCCATTAATACCCATCAATGGACACCTTGTCGGGCGTAAACCCAATATTTGAGGCTGTTGCAGCCTAGGTCTGGTCTGTTTAAGAAATTGACGCAAACCATTGCCTGTCCACATGTGTGTTGGCATTTCTATTGTTTCTAGACCAAGAGCTATTATAAAAAACATTGTGGTGAATTAGTTGTTGTTTTTCTTTGTTGTCCCAGGCTAAATATTATCTGTATAAATTCAATTATATAGTAAGTTTGTTATATAGATACTGTATTTTAGCACGTAGGTTGGCATTTATGTATGAACGTGCATGTGTACAGTTTCCTCCCACTACCCCCCAAGTGTTTCTCACATCTTCAAAATGTCCTGCCCTTTTAGATCTGCCAATTTGCACATGTAGTTGTCACTGAAATGACAATCATATATATTTGCTATGCTTCTACCGCGCTTCTGCACCACCCCAAGAGAAAATTTTGGGAAATCATCCTTCTCCAACAGCAAAAGACTGACTGTACAGTATAAACAGAGTAGCCTACTTCTATAATCTAATCATTTAGCCAGTATCACAACTTTATGTATTTTCTCACTCAACGTGAAAGCAACAACAAACTTATTGAGATAAAAATAAGTTGGTTTTGTAATTTCGGTGATGATATGGCAAAGTATTAGAAGAGGAGAAAAAACGTGACATATTGTGATTTGTAGGAGATATGCCTTACTGCTCTGGTGATACAAATTAATCATGTTTGTCACAAATGGAGGATGATGTTTTTAATTGCTACAACCTTCAGTGGCACCGAAGCCTGGCCTTGAGGGACCAGGAGGAGTACGTCTGTATGTGTGTGACGTGTGTGTATCTGAGAATATGTACTGGATGTGTATCTGAATGTGTGCTTGCATGTATGTGTTTAAATGCACAGTGGCTCTACTGCAATCAGGATAATTGCAGAAGAGTTGCTGGTGTGTAATGTGAGTCTCCAACTTCATGGTGAAGCAGGGTAAAGGTTTATTACAATGTTTAATAAGTAGCTATAGGTCTCATCTCATGAGTCTGTGATAGAAACTGCAAAAGATCTGTCCATAACCATGTGGTACTGTATTATATACTGTAGTAGTGTATGACTAACTTTAGAAGGTTCAGAAAACGTATTTAAGTTCAAATTGTGTCGGTCAGCGGAAGAATATCCACGTAAAATATACATTTTTCACTCAATAAAGAGACTGTACCTACCTGCCATTCACTATTCTTTTCTCCTTTACTGCATGGTGTTCCTTTCCACACATATTAGGGACCCTCACTGATGGAACTCACCCCTCTCTCTCTCTCTCTATCTCTCTCTCTCTCTCACACACACACACACACACACACACACAGAGAGTACACAGCACTGGCCCCCTTTACTAATGAACCCAACCTCAAACACATTTGCATCTTTCTGAATTAGCTTGATTATTTCAGGGTAATTAGCATAAGCGTATGGAAATTAAATTGGCTATAGTGGCATGGTGGCTTCAAGGTGTTTTTCCATGTGATGTGTGGGTAATGGGCTGCATTTGATGATTTCTTACAAGATTTGCGTTCATCTTGTGTAGTGTAAAGCTGAGGTGTTTTTAGATGCCAAAAGCTTAAAAGGGCTTGCAAATCTGATAGAAACTTTATTGAATAACATTCCATATTAATTTAAATGCTAGCTAGTCATAGCAAATTGATTAATATGATAGAAAGTTCAGGATTTTCAGAAAAGTTTGACAATAGATTTACAAAATGAAACAAATGTAGTCATTTAGTTTTCCAGTAATGTGTTTAGAGTTAAGAGGCAGTGTATCATATTCCTTCAGCTCTACCCATGATGCCATCTGGTTCTACTTATCTACAGTAATAGGGGCCAGAAATCCCTCATACACTAATGACCCAGCCATGGATTATTAATTAATGTCTTCAAAGTACTCTCTCTGATTCTAACCTCTGGACCACCACCACGGCTAATGTGAACCCTGTGAACTTCTATTATCTAATGTTCACAAAAGGCAGTGTGTGATGAAAGGGAAATGCTATTATTTGAAAGTTTCTTTTTTTCTCTTAAGAATTTAGAGTGCTCACTTAAGTAGCCATATAATTAGAGGTATATTTCTAAGATGTGCCTACATGTACATGTTTAACAGGATGATGAACATTTAATTAAGTTAATGGTGCCATCCCAGAGGCAAGGCATTCAGTGTCTTGCTCAAGGACACATCATCAAGAATCAGTGTTTAAGATTTGTGAAGGATTAGACCCATGAGTGACAATGCGAAAGGAGTCACTCCTTGTGACAAACCTTTATTATCATCGGAATGTGCACCTTCCCTCAGCTTTACAGAGTTTTATAGCGAGTTCCAGTGAAGCTCTAAAAACCCACTGTACTCTACCTGCTCATGTAAAAGATGGACACTGTTTGCGCCTAGCTGGTTTTCATAATCACAACAGTTAGCAGCTAAAAAACCCATTGATAATAAGCCATGTATTCCTCACAAGTTGGTATAGAGCTACAATTGAGTGAATATTGGCCACAAACACAACTTTAAATTGGAATAGTTGTTAATTTGCCTAAAAATAGTGAATGCAATAAAAAGTGACAGCATTGTGTCCAGTGTGTGCCATAATCACTCCATGAATGTAATATAGTGCTAATTTGTCCATAAAAACATAACCAAAGGTTCAAGTTGAACCAAACGTGTAAGCTTACATTTTTTGGTCCATAATCTAATTCAATGAATCAAACAATGCTTAGGAGCAAACTGTCACATTGGCACAATGTTATTACAAAATGTGGTCAAGAGGGTGGAAAAGCTCTGGCCACTGTAAGAACGATTTTCCACTTACATTAACAAAGAAAGCTACACATTCACCATAATTACCCATGGGAACCTATGCATTTACAGTAAAATATACATGTGAGTAACTTCAATCATGGCTCAGTGACTCTCTCTGCCTCTCTCTTTTCCTCTGCTCTCTTACACACAGGCACAAACATGCGTGCCTGCACACAGATATCACTGATATATGATGCCGCCTAGAGCAATATATTGGGGGCAATGATAACATTTACTGTATGAGCATGATACTTTTTCACAGAGGAGTGCTTTAGGTTATTGATGAGTCTCACTGTGTACCATTACTTATGAATGAAAAGAAGGCGAAAGAGAAGAGAGAGATAGAGATGAGAAGAAGGTATGGATGTTATAGCCCCATCCCTTGAACTATATTTCATCAAAGCTCACGGCTGGAGAGTCATGGACAGCACTCACAGGGCTTCCTTAACTCAATGTATACTTCTTTTTCTTAACTCCAGGGTTACTGTCATGAGCTTTCTCATTGATTTGATAGTCTACTTTGGTGATGACCAGAAAGAGGACAGCAGAGAGCAAGGAACTAGCATATGACAACACTTTTGAACTGGATCAACACATATATGCTTACAAACGTACATTATAGGATTACAATGACAACTATGTAGCCATAGAATATATCTATTCACCTGTTGGGATTCCCAAGTGGTGGCACTCTTGCACTTGTTAACAAGATGCATATATTTAAAATCTGAATAAAAAACATGTATTAGCAGAAAAATTGCTTAAGAGTTCTGCTGTTTCATCTTGAGGCTTCATAAATCACCGTTGGACAGATAAGTGGAATATATATATCTACACTTAGAAGTCACATTCTATTTAGCTTTTGAACCAAGAGAAATGTAATTAACCACAGCAAAGTCATAGCTAATTGGAAAAAAAGTGGGAATTATTTTAATGTATTTCATGTCAGTGTGGCTGCATATTACATGTGAAGTTAAGCAGAACGTCTACTAGATAATTCACTTTGATGGAAGGAGGATGGGAGAAAAAGACAGACAGGGAGAGATACAGTACAGTATATGGACAAGATAGCCCAAGAAAGGAATGAAAATACAAAAATAAAAAAAGCAGATACAGGAGGCAAGAAAGAGGACAGAGGAGAGCATATACAGTATGTGAACATCTTACATGCCTCTTGCTGCTTTTTTAACCAATAACTTCACTTCTGATTAATTATCACTAAAATGTATCTCTTTGTAGCAAAAAAAATATTATTGAATTATTGTCTGGCCTTCCAATCACACATTTCTGAAAAGGGAAACTCTTCTATGATGGCAGTGCCCTCTCAAATCTAAAGCTGCTACAGAAGCAGAGTAAAGCATCATAATCACTGCACAGTCTGATTACTATTACTAATACAGCCTCACAATCTAAATATGTTTTTATTGTTCAAAATAAGATAAGTTTCAGTTAGATTTGATATTTTCACTCAAATGTTTTTGTTTCATGCTGCAAGAAGTCACTGATCACACACACACACACACACACACACACACACACACACACACACACACACACACACACACACACACACACACACACACACACACACACAAATCAGCTGTTGATTATGCACCAGCAACCTTCTATCAAATTAAAACTAGAAAAATAAAAAATAAACAGTCAAACTGAAGTGTTTGCACTGCCAATGGTTTTTACTAAAATCTCATCTCCAGTCAGATTTTTGTGTTATCGATTTTTATTTGATAATAACTATTTAAGATGGAAAGGGATTATGGCTTCATTCTATCATACCTAAATTAATGAGTAGAAGAAGACAGAATGAGAAGGGCAACATTCAAGTAAGGACATGTAAAACTAACCTTCAGCTTTATGTTTGTAATAGGAATAACAAGGCTGTGCTGAACAGGCAAGACACCTCAAATAAGTGAGAAAAACAATTTTACACAGGAATATGTTAAACAAAAAGATGACAGAACAAAATCAGACAGGCATGAATCAACTTCTGGTTTTGAAAGCAGTTTCATCAAAGGTGAGAAAAAAAAACATTATTGAAGCTTATCCGCTCATTAACTGAGCCTCCTTTTATTAAATATATCAAATATAATAATACCTACATTTACATTTATAAAAAGTATAGCTAGTCAGTCAAAGTTGGGGGTGCTGACAAAAAGTCAGTCTATGTAATGACGTCATACTAAATGCTGACCGACATTCATGGTTTTTGCATTATTTTTAAATGGCCAGAATCATTTATATTTAATAGTTGTTAACAAAATGTTACACTAATTTTAGAACGTTCTACACTACAACAGACTACGAACTTGAATGTCGAAGCAGCCACAGCAACCACACAGTCAACAACACAGAACTAATGCTTGAGAACTGCATTGAGAGGAAGTGAGGCCATGTGTGGATGCGGGCGAGAGATGTGACCCATAACCAGGTTATTATAGTTTATAATAATGCAGGACAGTGAGGATACAGCCATTTCATTTTATTTACTCATTTGTTTATTTGTCAGGGACAATGCACAGCTTCTTAACAGTACCATCGTTATCTATAAGCTAATATGTAGTTCCTGGGCAGAAAGGATTTCATACAGGTCACAAGTGTAAACCAAAAATATCCCAGTATAAAAATATTTTGATAATTATTAATTTCCATTGCAGTTAAACAACAGGCCTACAAGAAAAGCAGCACTTCCTGCGCCGATGGCACTGGCTTGATGTTTTTACAAGGTAGTGGTTGTATGTTTGAATAGCACTAAGGAAGTAACAAACTGGTGCTTTCTTTTCATTACACACATTAACACACAATTTGTATTCCTTTTGACACTGAAGTAATGTTGATTCCATCTGTGAGTATGGGCACGCTCATTGAGTCTGATTGAAAGGCATTTTCTATACAACCCATGCTACTGTACTGCACCTCATAAAGGACGTCAATGAATACTCTGCTTTCAATATCCAAGATATTTAAACACTTAGAAAATGACTATGGGCACATCTCACTGCATTTCTTCAAGCCAGAGGCTTTTAGCTTTAAGGAAACCTCTCAATGCAACATAGAGTGTGATGGCAAAAAGCAGGTTTGTTCATTTTCATAAGCGATCAAAAGAAAAATGTATTGTGCAAATCAAATGCACCCTGGTTTTGTTTATTGTAAGATAAGAGGAAAGGAGAAACATTAGCAAAACGAATATCCTGCCAAACTAATACTCCTCTTTCCATTAACACCCATTAAAAACCCCTTTGATAAACAAAGACAATCTCTTGGACAAACTTTTTGGAAGAAGTCTAATTCAAAACATCACAAAGCTTTTTCTGGTACATACATATATATCTTGTTCCATTACCAAATCTTTGATTTGCAACACAAAGCCATACTACCCATGTTCTATCTACAGTAGTTAAGGCCTCCAAAGATGGACTCCAAACTATATTCCTGGTTTCAAAAGTTCAAGAATATGAAAAGGAGAAGAAAATAAGCCCTTTTAGCCTAATTGCTCTCAGTGGGAAGTAAATAGTTATTAACGTACAGCAAGCAGCAAGCATGGGATTTCAAACTGGGAGGGAGGTGGGAGGAGAAAGTTGGAGAAAGAGGAAGGAACATGTCAGGAGAGAATGAAAGAGAAAAAGGGTGAAAGAAAGGAGAAATGGCAATGGGAGAAAAACAGAGAGAAATAAAGTGGGAGAGAAAGCGTGCATCACTCCTGAGTGACAAAGCCGCTTGCATTTTAGGATTCTCAGCTCTAAAACAATTCTTTCATGTTCTCCCTCTTCTCCTTGCATTCTTATTTATCTGTCTCTCCTATCCTCCGCACCTCATCCCCTCAGAGGAGTTGCTCATCTTAGTTTCTCTCTCTTTTTCTCTTTCCTTTAATTTTTTTTTCTTTTTGAATAATTTACTGCAGCAGGGGAGAGTGCATTTATTTTGCGTGTGTTTGCGCTTTAAACAGAATGCTTAATGATTGCCGATGGGAGAGCGACTGCATTAATCCTATTTATGTTGAGACCTTTTAGATGTACTGACACCCGTGGCAGACAGGCACGGCCCAGGCAGTGTGTGTGTGTGTGTGTGTGTGTGTGTGTGTGTGTGTGTGTGTGTGTGTGTGTGTGTGTGTGTGTGTGCGTGTGTGTGTAAGGACTAAAATGCCAGCTCTGTGCATATACCTCCACCATCAATCAAGGCGAGGCCTTTCGGGCATCTCCCTACTCACTGCAGCTCATTTGAAAAACCTTATGAAATTCACATTTTCTTCAAAGTAATGTATTTCATACTATTTCTGCATTTCCACAAATATGGAAAGAGCTTTAAAAACTTGCATTTGAAAGAGTCACATATCATTGAATATAACTGTGTCTTTTAAGAATGTTTTCTCAGTGCAGTGTTTTGCTTTATGCTTGGGCAAAAGAGAGAATTAGCAATACTGAAAAAAGATAAATATTTCTGTTTTAATGACCATTTGATTTCTTGAAGTTCTTAAATTTATATAATTGTTTTATAATAATATTACACATGCACTGGACAATTATTTTGTGCTTTAAATGCCTGAGCTGAGTTTAATTACAGACTGGAGGGTTTTATATAGACAGCTGTATTTAAATGCAAAGCAATTCAGAGCATTGGCATCATCAGACACAAAAATAAATCAATCATGCTCATAACACTGCAATACAGTGAGTGACTTTGAAGGACAAAAATCTTTGCTATGAGCAGTAAAGTGTTAGCCTGGCATCACCAGACGAATTCGCATATATGTATTAGTCTGGATCCTCTCAGTTCATTTTCAATTTTCAAGGGCGTTCTCAACGGGCACAGACCAAAATGCAACCAATCAGAGCAACAAAACTACGTAGCTTTGAGCAACATATGCAAGGAAAAGTGGTGCTTGATCCATTTGAAGCAGGAAAAAAAACAGCTGCCTGGTCGCAAATTTTCTCTAATTAGCCTACAGCTAAACAGTACACTAAAATGTGTTACTTTTGAGGTGAGAAATAGGCAATACAGTAGCATAATCTTGATTTGTATTTGATCAGAACCGCCAAGTCTGAGTTTCGTAAGCCTGCTACGCTGTGCTGGACATAGTATGCTAGTTACGTATGTTCGGTAACTACATTTTGGTAAGCATGATGCTTTAGTCATCATCTTAAACCCTCCCCATGTGAGATAAACAGTTTTGATTGGTCTGCCCAGGGCCTGACTGGCTGGAAATCTGTCTGAAGGTGAGGGGGGCCAAACGTATCTGCCCGAGCAAATAAAACATGAGCTCACAGATTTGTCTGGTTTCCAGGCTAGTAAAGCGTAGATTAGCACTTTTATCTTTTGCACTATAATGTTTCAGATACATGTTGCACAATGGTGTTTTTTGCCCCCAACTGCTCCTTCCAGGCAGTGCTGTGACCGCTGCCTTCAAGGCACCTAACCCTAACCTTAACCTTAACCCTAACCATAACCATATCCAGTGCCTCCCAACGGCGCCTTCCAGGCAGCACTGCCTGGAAGGTGCCGTTGGGGGCAAAAAACACTGATAAACATACATGTTGGCCTGTTTTTAAGTAAATTGTATGTCTGATTTGACAGAATTTGGATGGTCTCTCATCTTGGATTTTAGAGTGTCATCAGTTAACTTTTAAATCAATTACTTTTGATTGATTGGCATTGAAGTAGTTTTGCTCTCTTGATAACACAGCACTGCATAACACCTGCATGCTTTAAAGGTCACATATAATGCTTTTCTGTGTTTTCTGTCATATATATGTTATAATGTTGGATTTTTATGTTAAATGTGGTTCAAATAATTAGGTAAACGTATTTTAGACAAATCCCTGTGAGCTAAAATGTTCAGCATTCCAACTATCTAACTCCAGTTTCAACAGATTCAACGGCTAAGTCTTACAAAACGGCTAAGTCTTACAAAACTCTATACGGCCTTCTATGATTGGTCATCTGCTCCAAGCAGGCAGGACTGGAGTTTTTTTTTTTTAAGTTAACATTGTCCCATGTAACTACATACTAACAGGAGTAAACAATGTCATATTGGCGGCCAATGTTGTTAAAGTGGCCATATTATGCTCATTTTCAAGTTCATAATTGTAATTTGAGATTGTATCAGAATAGGTTTACATGGTTTAATTTTCAAAAAACACCATATTTTTGTTGTACTGCACATTGCTGCAGTTCCTCCTTTCTCACTCTGTCAGGTTTCTGTTTTAGCTACAGAGTGAGACCTCTTAACTTCTGTAACATCTCTGTTGTCAGTTGCACATGCGCAGTAGCTAGGTAAGGACTACATGAGCTAGCTCCAACTTCGGCCTGTACAAGGCAGGATTAGCTGGAAGACTTCTTCTAAACTAGGGCACACTTCCAACTTTGCCTGGAATACCTGCAGAACAGGAACATGTAAGTAGTTCTATACAATTTATTTTGTAGATTAGGGTGAATTTGTGTGTGTTGTAGCAGTGTTTTGCCATTGAGAACGAGCTAGCATGCTAGCGCTAGCATGCTAACGGTTAGCCCCCTAGGCCCCTCATCTCGGCTAGTTACGTAAAAAGCCGTGCAGATTTTGAACAGCTTACCCGGCGACTGAAGGGAGGACACATTCAGAAATCGGATCTCACTCAAAACAGCATGGATGTTTTTTTTTCAAAGTTTGTATGCGTGTGGAAGTACCAGAGACACAAAATAACACCCCAAATCACAGAAAAAGTGTTTTTTTCATAATATGGGCACTTTAAATTCTCCCCAATTCCGGGTCGCATTATTGCTGAAACATGTCTGATTGGGTAGTGTTTGGTTCAGAAGCCTTTATCTGCGATTTTTGACGGTAGAAAGTTTATGTTACCATACTGCTAACTATTAAGTAGCTACATGCTAACGTGACATAATCCGGTCAATTTACTGCTGGGACATGTCCGGATGTGTAATATTTGGTTTAGAAGCCTTTATTGGTGATTTTTCATGGTACGAAGTCCAGCAATATAGCGTCACTGTGTCCACGTTCCGGCAGCACTCGCTGCTATTGGCCATATTCGGACACTTCCGACCTGATGCACTTTCGCGGTACTTTACGCTTCCGATCATCAGCACAAATGTTAGCAGAATTGATCTATACCCATCTAACAATCTACATATGAATTTTCATATATGTACATGGATATTTACATGTCTAATTAGTATATGAAAGTGACTTTGATTAGGGAAAGAAGTAAGAATGCTCGGGTGACGCTCGGGCGATGATTTCATTCTATAAAAAGTTTCTATTTTTACTGTACTGGAAATTAAGGAGCTTTTATTGCATAATTCAGAGTTGTTGAAGCATGCCATTTTATTGTGAAGGACAGAAGTACGATCCAGTAGTTTTGACAGCATTGATGGGACTTAATACCCCCAAAAAAACAGCAACGCCCAGTGTTTACAGCGAGGAGATAGGGGTGTCCGGCTATGGCCAAGGGTAGCGCACAGCTAATTAACCGGTGATAGGTTTTTACTTTAGCCGGCTCTTGGCGGTGGCTCCTTACATTCCAGGAAGTGTGCTGGCCAATCAGAGCAGACTGGGCTTTTTCGGGAGGTGGAATTAAAAAGACAGGCGCTCCTACAGAGCGTCTCCTACTGAGGGTGAATACAGGTGCAGCAGCCACAGGCAGTATGAGAATAATAAAGTGTTTTTTTAACATTAAAGCATGTAAACATGTTCTAGTACAAACACAAAATGCAAGTATAATCCTGAAAATGCTATATAATAGTTGCCCTTTAAAACTAAACAACATCCCAGCTTAAGTGCCATATATCATATACTCCATATATGGATACAAAAACTAAGAAAATGATTGGATTCAATGCTGAATTGGATTCAAACTTGCTGTTAGGATTTAAAAAAGCTGTTTTGAGAATGAAGGAACAAAATGTGTGTGCCGTTCCTAAACAGCCTCTATTGTAGCCACTGAAAGCATCACTTAGTGAATTTATATTGCACATTTATTGGAGCATCTAAAGGCCTTGCTCTTTCTAATACTTCACATATTCACCTTGGAAGTTATGTACAAGGCCATATTCAAAGTTTAATCTCACCTATTCATTTTCTTCTGCCTGCTGCAGCACTTTACAAAAACTATTTCACAGCTTCGCAGCCATGCTCACCAGCAGTGCTATAGGACGAAGGTTTCTGGCAGTACTCTTTGAATTTACTTAATATTAAGTATCATTCAGTCTTGGCCTCTGGTATTGCTTGATGAATTTCTAAGCATATGGCACATTCCTCTGCAGGTCAGCATATGGCAACGTTGAATTTAGATTTAGTTAAGATTCAAAAAAGAAAGAAGAGAAAGAGAAAGAAGAAAACACCGTTGCTTCTCTTTTCCACCCCCCTCTCCCTCCCTCTTCTGCTCTCCCCTCCTCTCCATCCATCTGTCGTTTCCCATAAATGCTGGGAAAGTGAAAACAGAGGGAGAGAAAAAAAGTGAAACATCTGATGAAACCCACGATGGTTTGCAGGAGCTGATAGCCTCGCAGTGTAGCCACTTTGTGTGTGCGTGACCATGTGCATGTGTGCACACTTCTGTTCATGCGAGTGTGTGTTTTGTGTTCACACGCACACATGTATGAGAAAGGATATAATTAATGGACTTGTGATTTAGGTATAGAAGAATGTAACTCCATTTCTTTCAGCATTTAACATGCACTTAACACATGCGAGATGCGCAATTTTTCACTGCAGACTTTTGTGTCAAGGTGAGAGATTGAATGAGATTTCAACTTTGGTACTATGTCGAATTTATTTTAACAAGGAGTTTGTCAAGTTAAATACAGTGTTTGTGCATGTGTGTGTATGTGTGTGTGTGTGTGTGATAAGGATAAACAGAGGCTACAGTTCATGTTGGAATCAGGCCTGTGTAAATGCCTGTCATAGATGGAAATGGACATAAGATAAAGAAGAAAGAGAAGAGACTGAAATAAAGAGAGAGACAGACCAGTTCCAGTTATCTCCTCTGATGTGTCAGTTGCCTGCTATTGATTTTGTGATCAACTTTTGCACATGTGGGCTTCAAGTATAACATATACATCCATATACTCCATCCAGGGAGTTTTTGTTTTAATCCAATAAAACCGCTTCTGGCCTTAGACCCCTATTTCTGGAAAATTGCAAATTGCTTAAAGATTGCTGTTATGCAGATGAATTTAGGCTCATAACATTATGATTGCAGACATTGCTTTTACATACACATCATATATGTTCTTTTCTTTTAATGCCTTACACCCTACGCTGATTACTCATACTCATTCTGAAAAGTGATTATTTTAAATAGCCTAGATGCCTGTGTGTGTGTGTGTGTGTGTGTGTGTGTGCAGTCTTTGAAATCAACTTTATGCTAATCCAGTTCCACGCCTTGACAGTCTTAGTGAGGAGACACATTAGCATAACTAGCTAGTGCCGGGAACAACAGGGGTCTGCGTTGTTCATGTACAGTCTGTACGTTTGTGTGCCATTCTGTTTGAGGTGTGCATGTGAGAGAAAAGAGCTTTAAAGAGACAGAATGTCAGTCTTCTCCCTCGTTTGCTCTTTCGCGGTGTGGCCTCTGCCTGCTGCCTGAGTCTCATTTACACCTACAGAGGTGTGGGATCTGGGAGACTGCCACACACGTACACACATAGGAGACCTTTTCATAACCATAAAGCATATGGTTGAGAGAAGGTGCTTGACTTATGACTTGACCTGGCATTAAGTCCCAGCCTTTATTTTCTCTGATCTGTCCTTTGTGTTTTTTTGCACTTGTTCCTGTTATAGAAAAGATTTACTAAGTGGGAAGAAAGATGGTTTGATGTATGGATCGATAGATAGATTGATGAAAAAAACAGAAATGGATATTTATTTCTCACTTTCTTTGTTTTCTCTCTCTCTTTCCGTTTCTCCCATCTCCTATTTGCTCTTGCTTGTTTGTTTATAACATAGAGCCTAACTCCCAGCAGGACACTTTGTGGGCAGAGTTGACACACACACACACACACACACACACACACACACACACACACACACACACACACACACACACACACACACACACGCACACACTCTGCTGCTGGCACCCCGCCATCCTGTCTGGGCCTGTCTATGTGTAGGGGGCGAGCTGTCTGCCCTCATCAGTGCCAACATGTCGCCTATATGTGCACTGCTCCAGGGGGACCTGTGTGTGTCTGAGTGTGTGTGTGTCCGTCTGTTCAGCCCTTTACCGATACCCAGTGACCATGTGCGGACAACAAAGCTCATTACACCGGTGACCCCAATCTCATTTGATCTGTGTATCCACATTGCATGGGCATGCATACACACACACACAAATACACACACAGACACACACACATTTAAATGCTAAATCACTTAACTTTGCAAATATGAAGAAAAAACCAAACAAGGAAAGGTTCTGCTAAGTTCAGAATGTTTAATATCTTTCAGAACAACAGCAGCAACAATTTGGCTTAGTCCTGCTGAAGGCTGCTGGAAACGGCTAGAAACTGTCTGACTTGTGAGCAGATTTTGGTCACCGTCCCCGGCTGCTGTCGCCTGCTCTCGTCTACTTTACAGGCGAGGCGCAGTTCATCTCCAACGAGCCGAGAGTTCAGTCGGCGGCAGGGCAGTCGGAAATGGCGAGCGGAATGAGGTGACTAGTCTCTCAAAATCTGACGAAATTCTTCTGAAATGAAGACAGATTCAGCAAGTGCACGGCCTATTTCTCACTTAAAATGTTTTCAGAAACATGTTTCAGTGAACTATTTTAGTACAATATGAGATCGTATTCTGAACGGCCGCCATGACAGTCTGGCTTTGGATTTCCGGAGAAAACAAACCCATGTGACGCGTTCGTCCAATCAGCTGCCGGTTTTCATTACTTGGGCAACAATACAGAGTAGCGCCGCCTGCTGTTATGTAGACGTATTACGTTTCTCAGCCGCCACATGAAGTAAACAAACACAGCTGCGTTAATTTCTTTAATTTTTTTTAACGAGTTAAATATTAAAAAATTAACGCACAAATTAACGCGTTAATTTCGACAGCCTTATATATATATATATATATATATAGGCATGGAAACAATTTTGCATACATGCAGGTGGATGCAAATGTGCGGGGACATGGATACACCAACATTTATATATTGAGCAAAATACTGCTGTATTGTGCAGCAAGCCTTAAAAGATGATCATTTACTTACTGTATGAACTGTACATAAAAAAATGCACTGTTCCTCTATTGAATTGCTCCAAAGTTGTTTATGTTCTTTTGTTCATGCTGAGAAAAATACATTGATAAACATAAACATAAAATAGAACCTTATATTTTCAGTAATTTAGAGGCTACACATATTGCTATTCAGGTAAACATTGAGTTTCTGCTTTGTATATAATAATAAGCTGCATTTATGACCATTATAGGACATGCTACATATATACTGTATGGGTATTTAAGGTTTTCTGAAAAAATTGTTTTAGTTTTGGTGCACAGCAACACACTGCTGGACCACTTACGCATACAATAGGACAGATTTCTCTGTTTCATAATAAAACATCTTTCAAGACTAAAAGCAGCAACATTGTACTAGATGTTTTCCTTTTTGTATCGAGCCTTACAAAAAGGTTCCATTAGAAACAGATTTGCATTGGATGGCAATGTAGTAAGATAAAAGTCAAAGGTCCAGTACAAATTGGACTTTAAATATCTCCAAATGAAAGCAAATCTCTTACAGAGCTGGATTTTAAATTGGAAGCGGATTGGACTCCATAAAATGTTTTTATTTTTTTATATCTAAACCTAGATATACACGTTTCTTTCCACAGCAGCTGCACATTGTTGTTGTGTCTTGTCAGTTTAGTATTAGTCTAATAGTTCTCAGGGCATTCATACAGCAACCCTTTGCTGCATGTCATTCCCTCCCTCTCTCCCCTTTCAAGGCTAAGCTGTCCTATACAAATGAAGGCCTAAAGAAATAGATCTCAATAGTCACGTTTAAGTTAGTTTAATAAAAACCTAAATAAGTATTTTTTTTTTTCAAAAGCCACAAGCTGTCTAACTCCAAACCCCTGTAGGGGTAATTGCCCTTCTCCCTTATCATGACTGGCATTTGCAAATTATACTGACACATTGGTCCTTGCTGGCATTTGCCGATGAGGCAGAAGGGCAGTGTCATACACACTCATGCACCCGGACGCACACTCACACACATAAGGGTAGATTGCAACACACGTTTATACAAAAGATATTGGCTTTTTTGTCTTTGTGGTTTCTCTGTCTGTCTGTGTGTGTGTGTGTGTGTGTCTGTCTGTCTGTCTGTGTGTGTCTGTGTGTGTCTGTGTGAGTATGAGAGGCAGGGTCTTCTTTTCCCTGAGGCAGCAGTGCCGGGAAGTGTCGGAGCCGATAGAGAGTGCGCTCGGTAGGCCCCCTGAGCCACTGAACACTGATCTTTATGTCAGCTCAGAGAAATGGAATCACCCTTTTCTCTGTCAGCCATTCTTTGTGTGTGTGTGTGTGTGTGTGTGTGTGTGTGTGTGTGTGTGTGTGTGTGTGTGTGTGTGTGTGTGTGTGTGCGTGTGCATGTGTGGCAAAAGCAATGAGGAGACAAGAGGACTAGGCCTAGCTTTGAACTCTGTCACTTTGCCATAAGTCACTGCTTTATGCTGTCTCCATACTCTCTCCGTTTGAAATCGTGCCATCTCTGCTTCTCACTGCAGTTTACCCTTTATCTCTTGTTTCCTCACTCAAACTGTTTTCCTTCTCTATCAATACATTCCTCCTATTGCAGGAATACTACTTGGTTGATAAAACAATACACCAAAGGTGCATTTGATATTCTGTAATTGCAGCAATAGGCAGCAGGTGTTCGTACAGACACACACCTCTCCCTCAACGTCTACGCATGTGGTCTTGTTACAACTTGAAGCTCTAATCAACATTAAAAGGAGTTTGATCTCAAAACACATGGGAAGGATCCACACATTGCAATTCCTTCCACTACGCAGGCATCAGATCCTTTTGATCCTGAGACTGGGTGGGGTTGAGACAAACGTACTGCCATCGTTGCTGTCAGTCAATCTACTGCAGCATAAACAGAATGCAAAAAAGATTGCATCCATTTTTCTATAAAAAGCTATGTGGCTTTCATGCACAAATGTTTCCATCCATCCATCCATCCTTCCTTCCATCCATCCTTCCATCCATCCATTCATCCAACTATTCATCCATCTGATCTACTTACTCACCACATAATGGGGCTGATTTCCTTGCTACAGCCCATTACCCTTTGGGCATTTAGTTGGAACTGTTTAGTTCTCCTCCAGTGAATACAGTGACAGTTCTCTTTCATTATCCAGCAAAGCGTGTCTCATGTCACTAAGGTGTGAACTCTGACTCCATGGACCTGAAACCCATCAACTCCAACATGTCACTAAAGTAAGGGATATCAATATTCAGCCTTCACTAACACAGTCAATAATCATCATTTGGCCATTAACAGAACAATTTAAACCCAGATTGTGTAAAATGGGAAGGGCTGGTGTATAGTTTTACTCTGATCAATTCTTTTCTTGTGCATGAGTCATTTTTGCATATTGTTTTATTGAGGTAAAATACAACATACTTTGTTGTTGAGTAGGCCTAATTCTAGTCTAGGTTTTCTGTTTTTCACACACTCATATGTTTCAGCCGCTAAGTCTTTTTATTGTTCTGTTTTGCTTCATCTTGTGTTAAATCTCAATTTCTGCAGCAGATCCTGATCAATAATGTTTTATCTCATCTCATGTTGCATTTTAAAATAGTAAAGATGTAGAAATAGGCACACATGTTGGCTAAGTGTATGTTCCTGACTTCATGTATGGTGCTGAAAGGTAGAGCAAAATGGGTCAGAATTATTGGCACACTCACAAAATGTTAGAAACAAAATGCCCTTTTAAAACTGTGTATAAAAGGAGATTACAATTTAGTTGTAGTGTTAATAATTTGATGATACAGTGATAAGAGATATGACTAAGTTCTGCGGTAGATTCCATTTAAGATTAAGAGAAAATTCTGATTACAAGTTTTTTTCATCTGAAATTGCTCTGTAACATACCTCTTACAAAGCAAACATTGTTAACCCCCCATAAAAAAACAACTCTCTGTCCTTTCTAACACATCCAGAAATGTCAATTAACAGCACTGTCCTTCATTTGAATATTTCTGATTATTATGCAGCTCCTGCTCTTACATATTCAAAACGGGGTTCTCAATCCAATTAAATGGGCAATGTGCTGTAAAGGCGTGGGCAAACATGATTGAAGGCAGAGCTTAGGATGACAAACAAGAGCAATCTGAGGGAGATGGAAACCGCTTGCTGTGAAGTTAATGGAAGACTGTGTGATGATCACTGATGGAGCAATGGGTGGAGAATTGAATGTGTATGTGTGTGTGTGTGTGTGTGTGTGTGAGAGAGAGAGAGAGAGAGAGAGAGAGAGAGAGAGAGAGAGAGAGAGAGAGAGAGAGAGAGAGAGAGAGAGATAGATAGATAGATAGATAGATAGAGAGAGACAAAAAGAGATAAAGAGAGACTAAAAGGGTAGTGTGAGTATAAGGGAATAATAGAGCAATATGGCATTCTGGGTATAAGTTAAGAAAAGAAAATAAGAAATGAGAACATGTTTGTGCCGATGCATATGCTTCCAAAAGGCACGTCCATGTGCTTCTGTGTGTGTGTGTGTGTGTGTGTGTGTGTGTGTGTGTGTGTCAATCTGCCCTTTGCTAGAACAGCATTTGATGCCACTGCTCTGTGTGCAGAGGAAAGAGACTCACATTGGACCTTATTTAATTTCACATTTAGATATGCAAGCTAAGCAGAGAGGCAGACAGTAATTAAAGTAATAACATTTTATTTAGAACACACTTAACAAACAATTTTAAATCAGGAACAAAAAAGCAATTAAAGTAACATCAGTATATTATATTATCCAGAGAGAATGTTATTTGGAGGGAATTCTTAATTGGCTTGTTAAAAAGACCCAAGAGTCAGAGGTGCCCTTTAGTCCTGCAGCCAATGCATTGTGTATGTAATAATTGGTTAAAAAAGGGATATGTATCTTGTGGAAATATATTTCAAATTAGAGTTTATGCAATTATCTGTTTGTGCCTTCATCTGCCCTTGGTTCAAAACCCAATCAGTTTCTTTAAAATCCGTGCTCAGGAGCAGCCTGATGCTGTTCTGTCAGACTGTCTGTCTGATGAATGCCTTGGCGTCCCACCGGCTCGCTAAATATGCGCAGTGAAATGAGCTGAAACACGGGCCTTAATTAAAAAGTGGAGACCCACAAAGATGTGATTAAAGCAACGCTCAGCGGATTATAGTGACTAAAGCGTCTCCGAAGGCACACAGAGAGAGAAAGAGAGAGGGGGAATCAGAGAGAGGAATGAGTTAGTGATTAAGGCACCACTTTCTGTCTTTTTCCTTTCATATTTTCTCTTCCTTTACATCATGCCTCATACATAGCAAGTGATTGCCTTTCACTGACATTCCCAGTTAAGGCTTTTCTACTGAATGAGATGTTGAACCTTGATCTCCATCTTGCCTAACTGTATCTTAATCTCATGTAACTATTGATGTTAGCACTCTGTTTTCCATAAGGTTTAAAATTTCTCACTGCTCACTGTTATGAATGGCAACAATAAAATATGATTTCCTTTTTACAGGGTGGACATACAGTTACAAACAAGCTGCCTGAGGCAGTAAGAGCATTTCTGTGATGGTGTGAGCTGTACTGTAGGGTGATTAACAATGTATTATATCCTTTTCATGGAAGTCAGCGCTCAGACGGTAATTACTCAGGCCCTTTTATCGCTTTGTTAAGCAGCCGCAATGATGCTCTTATTAATAATATAAGGTTTATTAATGACAAATACTCTCTTCTCTTCTCTTCTCTTCTCTTCTCTTCTCTTCTCTTCTCTTCTCTTCTCTTCTCTTCTCTTCTCCTCTCTTCTATTCTCTTCTCTTCTCTTCTCTTCTCTTCTCTTCTCTTCTCTTCTCTTCTCTTCTCTTCTCTTCTCTTCTCCTCTCCTCTCCTCTCCTTTCCGTTTCCGGTGAGTGTGAGCGTGAGTGTGAGTGGTGGTGGCGGAGGTGCGAGTGGCGCGGAGTTTCAAACTGTTTCTGTCCCTGTTTTTTCGGATTTTCTGACTGTGTCTTCAATCTGTCTTTTGGTGCATGATCAGGTAAGTTTCTTTAATTTTTTTGTGGAGTGTTTGCTGAGGATTCGGGGTTTCGGCCGAGTGTTTTTTTCGGGAGGAATGGCGTCCTTTGAGACGCCACCTCCGAGTCTCCGGCAGGGCGTGAGGATAGCCCCCCCGGAGAGTAATGTTACCGTGGAGGAGGTGCTGTTGGCGGTTGGTGAACAGGTAGGCCATGACAACTTGTCTTTTGCATCCAGAATGAACAAAGCAGTGGTGGTGTTTATGAAGGATGAGCAGCTTGTGAATCAGCTGATTGAGAGCGGAGTGTTTATTAGAGACAGCTTTGTGCAGGTTTCCCCTTTATCGGTTCCCTCCACGCGGATCACCGTATCTGGTGTTCCTCCGTTCATACCCGACGAGTTGTTGGGGAATGAACTTCAGAGGTTTGGAAAGTTTGCGAGTGGATTTAAAACGGTGACTTTAGGATGCAAGGATCCCAAACTGCGACATGTGCAGTCTCTGAGGCGGCAGGTGTTCATGTTCCTGGACTCGCCCACACAGACGCTGGAGGTGTCCTTCAGAGTGAAGCATGGTCAAGGCTCTTACATGGTGTATGCAAGCTCTGGACAGTTGAAATGTTTTGAGTGTGGGGATGTGGGACACAAGCTTTTTGCATGTCCACACAGACAGCAGGCGCCGACTGCTGGCGAGGCTGCGGCGCCTGAAACCCCGGCCGCGGATGAGGCTGGCGGCCCGGGGGCGGATGATGTTGCGCCCGGTGACGGGTCCGATGTAGCTGGAGCAGCTGATGCTGGGGGCATGGCGGTAGATCGCGGCGTTGCAGATGCAGCCGGCGGTGAAGTTAAGGAAGGTAATGTGGAGAAGCAGAGCCAGTCTGAGCAGCAGCAGGTTCCCCCCCCAGTAGAGAGTCATTCGGAGTGTGTAGGTGCTACAGCGCAGTCACAGTCAGGGATTACTGGGGAAGTAGCTTCCACAAGTCTCACCAGAGATCACACTGGGATCACCTCTGGTGAACAGGGGGTAGGCCTGTTCAGTAGTCAGGCATCATGTGCTAGTGATGACATGGAGTTTGATTCAGAGTCTGATACTGTGTCTATTGGAGAAATTAATCTGAGCACAGATCTGTATTCATTAGAGGAAATTGATCGTTTTTTGAATGAAACTTTTAAAAGATCTGTGAAAGTAACCGATTATTTCAAAGACACAGAAAAGTTTATCAAGTCTGTTGCTGTACTGAAAAGACTTGTTGGTTTTGACCTGTTGGATAAAAAGAAACGCTATCGCCTCAAAAAGCACATTACAACTTTAAGAAAGGAAAAAGGACGTAGAACCTCAAAAAGAATAAGAACTTGGCAAGGCCCAAGTTCGGGTTTTTTGTCAACAATACACCTCCCATTCCACTGCTAAGATTAATGCAGAGGTCATGAAACTTGAAGCCAGCATCAGCAGTATTGAGGAGGTTTTAAATAGGGACTCTGACCCTTCTTTAGGGCAGGTGTTAAAAAAGAAAAAACTGGAATTGAGCTCTTTTCTGAATGAGAGAGTGAAGGGAGCCCTTATCAGGTGTCGTTTCCTCCAGTTAAAGGACATGGATGCCCCAAGCTCCTTATTTTTTAATCTGGAGAAATCTGTGGCTCAGAGGAAGCAAATGACATGCCTTCAGCTTCCAGGAGGTAGAGTAACCACCAGTCCTGGGGAGATGAGGAGCCATGCAATGGTGTTCTATGCTGACCTCTTTGGGGCCCAACAGTGCAGCATGCAGAGTCGTGAGGAGCTACTTGAGGGTCTTCCTCAGCTCAGTCCGGATGAGAAAGCTGCTTTGGACTGCGAGCTAACTCTGGAGGAGCTGAAAGCTGCAGTCAACCAGATGGCTACAGGAAAGGCTCCGGGGATAGATGGTCTCTCCACAGATTTTTATAAACAGTTCTGGAATACAATTGGACCAGACCTTCATGAGGTTTTTATGGAGGGGATTACAACAGGTTTTCTTCCTGTTTCTTGTCAGCGAGCAGTGTTGTCATTGCTGCCCAAAAAAGGTGATCTGGCGTTACTTAAGAACTGGCGCCCAGTTTCCCTCCTCTGTAATGGATTATAAGGTACTTTCCAGAGCATTATCAAACCGGTTGAAAGTTGTCCTGGAACTAATTATACACTCGGACCAAACCTATTGTGTTCCAGATAGATCAATCATGGACAATATTTTCTGTGTTCGGGACATTCTCGATGTGTGTAAACTGTATGATCTAGATGTTGGTATTGTCTCTTTGGACCAGGAAAAAGCTTTCGATAAGGTGGATCACTCTTATTTGTTTTCTGCACTTAAAGCATTTGGTTTTGGTGATGGGTTTCTGTCTTGGGTTGGTTTGTTGTACAATGGTGCACAGTGTTTGGTGAAGACGGGGGCTGGGCTGAGTCGGCCCGTTCCTGTGCAGAGGGGGATAAGACAGGGTTGCCCTATTTCGGGTCAGCTATATACCTTAGCAATCGAACCTCTACTATGCAGAATGAGGGCTCGACTTAGTGGTCTTCTCCTGCCTGGGTCCTTGAGCGTTGAGTGTCCCCTTGTTGTTTCAGCTTATGCAGATGATGTCAATATTTTTGTCTGCAGCCAGACAGATGTTCAGTGTTTACAGGATGCTCTATCCCTGTATGAGAGGGCCACATCTGCACGGGTGAACTGGGCTATGAGTGAGGCCTTGTTAGTAGGGCAATGGAGAGGTAAAGCTGTGCCCAGTCTGCCAGGGGGACTTGAGTGGGGGAAGGAAGGGTTGAAAGTTTTGGGAGTGTTTTTGGGATCTGAGGGTTTTGTTAAAAAGAACTGGGAGGGAGTGAAGGAGAAGGTGTGCGCTCGGTTGTCTAAATGGACATGGTTGCTACCCCAGCTGTCGAATAGGGGAAGAGTTCTGGTTGCCAATAACTTGGTTGCCTCGACCCTTTGGCATAAGCTTATTGGCATCGTGCCACCAAGAGGCCTGATGGAGGACATTCAGAGAACCATCGTGGATTTCTTCTGGTCGGGGCGACACTGGGTTCGGGCAGCAGTTTTATATTTGCCTGTAGCTGAAGGGGGGCAGGGGCTGGTGGATATTCAATCAAAAATTGCCTCCTTTAGACTCCAGACTGCTCAAAAACTGTTATACAAGTGTGGCCCCAGCTGGCTGGACACAGCCCGACTGCTGCTGAGGAGAGCTGGGCGTCTGGGATACGATAAGCAGTTTTTCCTCTTAAGAACCGAGGAGATGGACCTTAATGGGTTGACATCGTTCTACAACTCTGTGCTCCAGGCGTGGCAGGTGCTCCAATATTCTCGGGATGTAAAAGAAACTCCAGGAATGTGGCTTTTTGAAGAACCCTTGTTTTTAACAACTTCCTGAGGACTCGAACACTGCAGTCAGCCAGCCTGAGGGCCAGTCTCAGAGAGGCTGGGTGTACTAAATTGGGTCACCTGATGAAGATGACGGCAATCTCTGTTGATGTGCTGAGAGCGAGGACCAACATCACCTCCAGTAGGTTGATCGACAGGGTGGTGAAAGAAGTTTGTGCTGCCCTGGGATCACCTCAGCGAACTCTGGTAGAGAATCGGTCCCTGTGTGATCAGTGGAGTGACGGATGGGAATACAGTTTCCCCTCTCTGACCATTACCCCTTCTGTGGGGGGATGGCAGGAGGAGGCGGGTCAGCTACTGTCTTTCTCAACTCCTCAATTGGGCAAGTTTCAAGATGCAGGGAAGAAAGAGTTATATTATACCTGCATAAAGGTCCTGAACATACGGTTTTTGGCTGAGCTGAAGGAGTCGAGGTGGACTGAGTTTTTTGGTCCGGAGGTTTCCCCGAAAGGCAGTTGGCGTTCCCTGTACAAGCTGCCCGTTGAAAAGCGGGCAGCCGACCTCCAATGGAGGATTGTGCATGGGGCTATAGCTACGAACAGATACAGAGCACACATCGATCCCGAGCTGGGGGAGGGATGTATGTTTTGTCACGAGGTGGAAACTTTAGCACATTTGTTTTTACAATGTCCTCGGTTGGCAGATCTGTTGGGTGTTCTTAAAAGGTGGGTGCAGGGTTTTGGAGAGGTTTTTTCTTTGGACTTGTTCATTTTTGGTCCAAAATACACAAAGCACAAAAGGACAGTTCACATTTTATTGAATTTTTTGTTTGCAACGGCAAAACTGGCCATCTGGCTTACGCGCAGAAACCGGACTCAGGGAGCTGGAAGTGTGGAGCCAGTACCAGTGCTGGAAGGTCTGGTCCAGGCCCGGTTGAGGGTGGAACATGCTTACTACAAGATGATGGACAATTTGCTGGTTTTTAGTGGTTTGTGGGCTGTGAGGGGAGTGTTATGCTCTGTGGGGGAGGAGGGAGAGTTGGTGGTTAGGTTTTGATTGGAAAAAAGCACAAAGTTTGAATTGATAGTATTTGGTTTTAATGTTTGTTTAGTTTTTGATTTCTTTTTTTTCTTTGTTTGTGTCTGTTGATTTTTCTGTGACTGTGAATCTTATCTGGAAATGGTCCAATAAAGGGATTTTAAAAACCAAAAACCTCTCTTCTCTTCTCTTCTCTTGTCTTATCTTCTCTTCTCTTCTCTTCTCTTCTTCTCTTCTTTTCTCTGTTTTTTTGTTCTAACAAAGTACAGTGTGATATTTTGAATTATAAAGTATATAACAAAGACAATCTGTTTTGTTTCAAATTATGTTTTTTTTCATCTGATTTGCTTACTTTTTTGCATTCTTTGATTTTAGTTGAATCTTTCATGCACTTTTATAAGATCTGAGGAATGTTTCCCTTATGCAATCGTGGAAAAACCTTAACAAAACAAAAGTGAACGGAGCTGCATTCGTAAGAGTGCTGTATTAAACCATTATTCATGTCTTTCATGGCTCCCAACTTAAGCAAATACGATGATGAGTCACAAACGTTCTGTTTGATTTCCGACAATTACATTTATGAGGTAAAAGCAGAGACAACACATTCAACACCCAACTTTTACCACCTTAAAATAGTACTTAAAGCTTTATTTCTAATCTTCTTCTGCTCCCATTCTCCAGGATGACAGCTCCAGGATTCTGCAGTATGTATGCAAATATATATTTGCATACATACTGCATATACACAATATTCCAACATCAGGTTTCTTAGTGTATGGATGTCAGTTCCGATATTAATCAAATCCTTTTTTGCGCACTATCAGCATGCTAAGTGGGATAGTGTTAGATAACACAGCGATAGATAGGCACTGCTTTCTGTAGATAATCTCTTTAACATCAGTATGATTAAAGGCTGCACCTCATATCCATAAAAAATCCGTGATCCAAGAGCTCTTTTATCGAATCGCTCCTGAGTGAAATGAGTGTAGGATGAAAAGTAGGTGGAGAGGATGAGTATAGACTAATACCTCTTTCACACCAGTGACCAGGGTTGGACCCTGATTATATGATCAGTATTCAACCCTCTTTTTGGAAATTCAAACCAAGCCAGTCAACATGGGTATATCCCTGGCCCATGACAATTCAGAGATGACCTGGGTCACGCTCGGGAGCAATGCATAACAAAGAAATGGGCAGGGCTTTGACGCCACAGAACTTCAACTCCAGTCCATCTGTACACCAGCAGAACTAATGTTTTGTACCTACTTGAAATTGTCATTTTACAGTAGAGAGAGAGAGAGAGAGAGAGAGAGAGAGAGAGAGAGAGAGAGAGAGAGAGAGAGAGAGAGAGAGAGAGCGAGAGAGAGAGAGATAAAGCTTATTTATGATAGTTTCGCAGTGATTACATTCTAAAACACAAATAAATAACCATCAAACACTAACAGATGATTTTGTGCAGAGTGATTTCTCCTTCTCTGCATATGTATTGCAGCAGCTAGGTTACTCTAATATTGATTTTTGATTTAATTAATTGATTTAATTTTTTCTTTTAATTCATACTTTTTATTGGTACCCAGTGGGGAAATTAGTAAAATACGCCTGGGCTTATGCACAGCGCTGGCGCACACTATGCTTGTTACACACACACACAGGGACGTGCAGCACTACACAAATATGCAAAAGATTACAAATAAAAATAGGACGGTGCAAATCCACCATCATAATAGCAATGCGCCAAGGTACAAATGAGCCTGGCTTTTAAAGGGAATGGGAGATGCCACTCTGATTGGTTTATTGCATGTTATGCCCAAAACACACCTATGAATTAATGAAGCGCACGGACCCTTTTTTCTGCCACCAAACTAGCAAAAGTGGATTTGGACACGCCCTAAACGGACCTGCGCCATGCGCTTCACACCGTGCGCTTAGATCGTTAAAATAGGGCCCAAAATCGGTGTTATTCTTTTATCAAAGTGTGCGGCATACTGCCCCACTCTAATTTCCCACCAATTACATACTTTGTCCCGCCCCGGCTGTTAGCGACTCAGGTCGTGCGCAATTCACATTGAACTCGACCCTAGTCTACCCTGATCTAACCCACCTGGCCACCTGGGTCGGTAAACCGAGTAAATCCAGGAGGGTTACCCCATTCAAACACACAGTCAACCTGGGTATAACCCTGATTGAGCCATCGGTGTGAAAGGGGTAGAAGAGGGAGGAAAGGAATAAATGAATTAGTTCTTATTTATTAATAACCACTGCATTTGGTCTTCTCTTTTCCTCTTTTTTGACAGGGAGGATGTAGATTAAATGTGGGAAAGAGGAGACAGATGAAGGAGCAAATAGAGGGAACACAGGGTCCGAGGGAGCTAGGGTAGAGGGGAAGAGTGTAATTGAGAAAAATTGAGAAAAACAAAAAAGAGGAAGGGAGGAAGAGAAGATTTAGAAAGTAAGTAAACAATAATAATAATATTGAGCCACAAACGGCAATCAAATTGGATGAATGAGTGTATGGTTGGAGGAATTATTTGCGCATCCTACAATTCCCTTCAGTGAGAGGCATGTAAAGCATTCTGGAGTTGGAAAAGGTTAGCTGAGGCTATTTATGCAAGTCAATTTCAGTCCGTCAGAGGCTAAACAAGGCAAGTAGAGTAAGTGCTTGCACAGCCTTATAACACCCTCCATTATGCACCAAGAGACACATCACATGGGTCTTTTTTGCATTTGCATTTCTAACTCTTCCACATCATAATGTGATCCCTCACATTCACACATTACCTGCTTCCCAACCCCCATATCTCTCAATGACACTATTTGATTAACAACCTCTGCAGGCCTTCCTCACCCCATCTTACCATTTCCTCCCCCCTCCATCCTGTCATACTACACCCTGTCCATCTCTTTTTAATATTTACACATCATCTGTGGATATATCCCAGTTAAACAGACAGTTGGTGATTGGGGCAACACCAGAGAGAAGACTCGCAATGGCGTGAGACAAACTCCAAGCTTATGTTCATGTATTGTTTGCATGGTAGATACCTTAATGCTGTGGATAAACTACATGGCCATCACTTTGATTCTGAAGTTTAAGTCAGCTGTACTTTCAAATGTTTGCACTAACTGGCCAGATCAGAATATATTGTACTATGTGAGGGTTAAGGACTTAATCTATTGGCTCAAAAGCTAGTTTGAGACAAGTCTCCAGGTTATGAATCAAATGGCCATTGACCTTAAGCTAAAATAAGATATGTGATTGCCAAATGGAGCTCAGTGAGAGAGAAGGAAAGAAATAAGCCATAAAGTGAAAAAAGAAAAGAGTTTGACCCTGATGTTGGTTTCAGGTTGTTTCCCCCCATGCTCACTCTGTGAGCCACCAGCAACACTGAATGAAAATATATTCCATGCCAGATGTTACATGGACAATTCTCCAGTAAGTACTAATATCTTCCACCCCTATTATTCATTCAGTCAAATTAGTTAATTCACTCCTGTCAGGATGTTATGTTTTCACTGTTTTCCTCTTTATATGTCTGTTAGTTACCAGGATTTTGTCAAAAACTACATTACAAATATCAATAAACTTCGATTAAATATTAGACCATGAGTTAAATACGTATGGATTGCTTTTTGGTGGACATAGTGCCGCCATTTAGCTAGTTATAAAGCACTTTAGGCTTTTGCTCATATATATTTGAGAGGCTTGGAGGCTACTTTTTTTGTGGATTACTTAATTTTTCCACCATTTTGTAATTCTTACAAAACACAATTCCATCACTACTCCTGTGCAGTTGCAACCAAATTTAGATTACATATTCATATCAACTTAAGTCAAACCTGCATAATATGATGGTATTTAGCCCTATAATTGGCACTTCGATAATGCAGCCTTATTGGAAGTATCTGCTCACTGAATGCTTCTTGGATAATGTATCTATCCCTCTACTCCAGTTATGTTTTCCTTTATAGGTTATTCCAAGGTCAAACAAGTTAATTAGAGGTAGTGTTACTTTTTATCAGCATGTGCTCACTCTCTGTCTTTTCACTTGCTGTCAGCACTGCAGCACTGTAGCTCACCTTAATAAAGCAGTCATTAAATCCTTCATTAAACCTATACAGTGAGCTGCTTGCCTGACTTGTGCTGTCACCTGCACTGCTGTGAAAACATCCAATGTTGAAAAGGTCAAGGTGCCATCGCGACTTGGCAAGTGAGAGTTTGCAGCTGTAATGCACAGACATAACTGTCACTGTCTGTTCTAGAAGCTGTAAGTGCGACACACACTCTCTACTCGTTATCTCTCCATGCAACCGCTGTCTTCCCAACAGATCAGATAGAGACAGTGGTTCATCACACTAGTTGATAATTGATGAAGCCATGCACCTTGGTAGATACCAGACAATTGATAATCAGAATATGAATCGGTATCTGCTGTATGCTCCAACTGATGGCACATGCATATCAGAGATCATTTGGTGCCCCTATTATTAGGGTCTTAGGCAGTGTCCTCATTTAGGATCCTAGTGGCCTAAGGGTAGAAGCTTCCCCTGAGCCTCTCAGTGCTGGCCTGGTGTATCTGGATGCTCTCAATGATCCAGGAGTAGAAATTGCTCAATATTCGAGGGGCTATCTGGAATTTCCTCAGGCGCCTAAGGTGAAACAGTCTCTGCACACCCCTGGGGTTCTCCGTTGTTAAGGATGAGCAAACTTAAATTTTCTTATGGTAAGAGATGTCATCACTTTTAAATCTTCTCAGTTACTCTGCTAAATTACAGAACACATTATGTGTATCTTAAGAAATACAGTGATTGTTTTTTTAATAAATACATTATTGCAAAAAACAGCCTTAACATGAATAAACATATTTTTCTTTTATATCCGAGATGTTGCTATTTGTGCCTGACTGACTTCTCCCTTTGGGAAATGGCATTCTACAAAAAGGGATTACAGTAATACACAGTGACATTTTGTCTAAGTTTCTAATTGTCTGATCTTTATTGCAGTGCAAATACAGTACAATCACCACTGTCAGTCCAAAGCTGCACATCTTAAAGACTTGTCTGCCATTAAGGCATCCAGGAAAACATCTGCATTTCACATACTCAGTCCCACAGTCCCAGTTTAATAAACCTTTCTCTGCACATAAAGGACCACTATAAAGTTTAAAGCAAATCACAACTCAACAAGCTGGATTTTAACTCGGAAATTAAGGCATGTGATGTTATCTCTCTCTTCTCACTTATAGAACACACACGCTCAACATGCAGCACACACAATCTCCAGCTCAACTACTATCCCCTTGCTGATTACCTCTGAAGTCAGCCTGGAGGTGGAAGAATAATGATCATAAAAATGTCATCACACATCCACTGCTGAGAAAAGAAGAATGCAGGGCTTTCCATTTGGTAAAAGGCCTTTTCAAGGGTCAGGCCAACAACGTGAAAGACAGACACAATTAATGTCCATGTAATTGTGTGGCCAGAGCGGCTTGGAGAGGTAGAAAAGATGCTGTTTTGTCTAAATGTAAGAGATTGTGATGTGTGTGCATAAGAGCGAGACAGCGTACGTGAGACAGTGGGACTAAAAATACTTAAAGGCAGGAAGTTAGCGGGGGTGTTAGCCTACTGTGTCAGAGTACTGTGAGAACACCACAGCTAGGTGAAACCAACTGATGAAGTGTCTTACTCCTACACACATAGACATATACAGCTGTGTTCCATATTTCTATAATGGAAACCTGTTTCCTCTCTATCTGATACTGCAACCTTAAACATGGTGGACTGAATTTTGATACAGGGTGAATAAAAGTGTAAGAAGAGAGAGCTGTACTGTTTCTTTTAGTTAAAGTACTAATGGAATGTTTGTTCAGTAAATGTTTCTCTGGAATATAGAAAGATGGTGTTCTTATAAACCAGTCAAGACTTGTGTGTTGATTGCACTGTAAGAAGCTGCTTGGGTCCCTTCTCTTGATTTTTCTCAGGGGCGTTGCTGCCTGGTGATGTTTACATGTTCAAAGCAATGACAACAGGTGACATGATATGGATAACAATGTTATGTAACGTAGCATGAGAGTTTATTTACCATTCGCATGGCTGTGGTGATCAATTTTAGATGAGCACATCTGCAATTAATCATTAAGCGATCAAGATTCACGCAATGGAAAAAAATATGCTAACTGTCATAAGTACATGAGATGGTGATACACTGTTTTGCATATTAGGAGATTTGATTTTCCTCAAGTTCCACCAGTTGAGATACAAATATATGTGTTGGGTTCTCCCTCTGCCTTTTGTGCCCCACACCTAACAGCTAGCAGTCTGGTAGTAAAAAGAGAAACATAATCATTTCCTATAAAAGCCCTCTATTGGGGGAGTGAGGCCAGATGTGTTGAGCAGTGTGATCAGTCTGCAAGGCACATCTGGCTGAGGAGGCTAAAATTACACAGAGAGCAGCAAAACAAATCAGATGTGGCAAATGGAACCATGAAGTAAACTATCAAGATGCCTTTTACCTGAGGTGTTAGCATGTTGGTTTGAAACCTCAGGTGCAAACTAAATATCATATGCTGCATGTTGCTGTGACCATAGTCTCTGTGTGAGCACATGGTGCTTAGCTATGACTTGAGATTATGAAGGGGGGAGAATGTGTGGAATGACCAGGAGGAGATTGGAAAGGAGAGGAGGAGAGTAGGAGAGCTTTCATAAGTAAAACTCCTCCTCCTTCCTTCATACATCTCACTCTCCATCTCTCTTATTTCACTCCAGCTGTCCCTCTTACCCTCCTTCATCCCCGCTTCCTGCCTGGCTGGCTGAGCTAGATGTAAGATCAGAAATGAATTTATCAGCCTGACGCGCTCCCCGCGACAATTTTCCCAGCAATATGTAACTGTTTGAAGTCTGAGGCGGTGCAATGTGGTGGCTAACACAATCTTATCAAACCAGAGAGGGCTGGCTGGAGAATCTAAGCAGGCCTCCCCGGTCTGTTGGATATTATTCACTCTGATGGCTTCAAGAGCTTTATCAGCATGCCAGAAATACTGAGTAACTGAGTAAATCCTGTTTCTGTATCTGTTTCTGCCTTTACACACAGACGTTGTTATGCTTTAACACATAAATACACATGTTTGCATGTGTTGTCCTTTTTAAACACACATTTGAAGGGGCTCACTGAGTCCCACACACTCATACATACAGTAATGTTTTATGAACTCACTTGCCTATTAAGCCTCCTACCACAGGAAGGTGTAGACAGAATTGGACTGGACATACAATCCCAGACACACTGCCTGTCAACCTCCTACAGCCACAGTTACACACGCACACGAAACACACACACACACACACACACACACACACACACATTGGATTGGTCCCAGTGTCTGCCATCTGCGTGTGTTTGTATGTTGGCCTATTGTACCAGGGAATGTGTTATATTAATGTGTGAAAGTGAATGAATGGGTGTTGAAATGAATCTTTTGATATTTGGAAAGTACAGAAGGTCAGGCTGTTACATGCTGTTAGGGCCAATGTGTTTTTTTGAAGAAAGTTTAGACTGAAATTTGTACTCAAAGTGCAACTTGGACTTAAACCACTTAGAGCTTTGAAGCCAAATGTTATTTTTTTTTTTTTTTTTTTTTAAAGTCTATTTTAATGTGAATTACACATGGTTTGATTTAAACAGGAAATATTGGAGAAGACCCTTACCTGAACAATAGCCATTCTTGTTGGCTTGATGTTGTTGTCACATCTTTGAAAACACTTGCACCGACCGTATTAGCAAAAGCTGGCTGACATATTCCAGTGTGGTTTTCTTGTGTATTCAGAGTCTTTCAATAGCACTAGGTACTCATTACAGGAAACAAAAATGTAAAAGTTAAAGCTATAGACATGTTTTTTAGAACACTTTGTTACATTAACTTCCTTCAAGGAAGTTGCTCGTAGTTTGCTTCTTTTCTTTTTTTACAAACCGATTTCTAAATATACTGTATATTACGCTCATTTTATCAATTTCGGAGTCTTTTGACAATAGAACAAACATTAAAGTTCAAAGGCTTTGAAAGTATTTACAGATACATGGCATTTTGTATTACTATAAACATAAAACCTGTAACTTTAATGGTGATGACATTTTAAGATTTAGTGCTTGTATGCAGTGACTTTGTTACAATGGAATTGGTACTTGCTGAACTGCCACACTGGCTGTTTTCTGTTATGAATTTTCAGGGCTGGTATGTGAAACTTGTGTCCTCCAGTGTTTGCAATGATTAAAAGGTCCATCCATCCATCTTCGTCCGCTTATCCGGTGTCGGGTCGCGGGGGGAGCAGCTCCAGCAGGGGACCCCAAACTTCCCTTTCCCGAGCAACATTAACCAGCACCGACTGGGGGATCCCGAGGCGTTCCCAGGCCAGGTTGGAGATATAATCCCTCCACCTAGTCCTGGGTCTTCCCCGAGGCCTCCTCCCAGCTGGACGTGCCTGGAACACCTCCCTAGGGAGGCGCCCAGGGGGCATCCTTACCAGATGCCCGAACCACCTCAACTGGCTCCTTTCGACGCAAAGGAGCAGCGGCTCTACTCCGAGCTCCTCACGGATGACTGAGCTTCTCACCCTATCTCTAAGGGAGACGCCAGCCACCCTCCTGAGGAAACCCATTTCAGCTGCTTGTACCCTGGATCTCGTTCTTTCGGTCATGACCCAGCCTTCATGACCATAGGTGAGGGTAGGAACGAAAACTGACCGGTAGATCGAGAGCTTTGCCTTCTGGCTAAGCTCTCTTTTCGTCCACAACGGTGCGATAGATTGAATGCAATACCGCACCCGCTGCGCCGATTCTCCGACCAATCTCCCGCTCCATTGTCCCCTCACTCGCGAACACAACCCCAAGGTACTTGAACTCCTTCACTTGGGGTAAGGACTCATTCCCTACCTGGAGAAGGCATTCCATCGGTTTCCTGCTGAG
Source organism: Perca flavescens (assembly GCF_004354835.1). Classification (NCBI taxonomy): domain Eukaryota; kingdom Metazoa; phylum Chordata; class Actinopteri; order Perciformes; family Percidae; genus Perca; species Perca flavescens. The sequence continues at coordinate 24,793,894 of NC_041336.1, forward strand.
AACCATGGCCTCAGATTTAGAGGTGCTGATCCTCATCCCAACCGCTTCACACTCGGTTGCGAACCGATCCAGTGAGTGCTGAAGGTCGCAGGCCGATGATGCCATCAGGACCACATCATCTGCAAAGAGCAGCGATGAGATCCCCAGCCCACCAAACTGCAACCCCTCCCCACCCCGACTACGCCTCGATATCCTGTCCATAAATACTACAAACAGGATTGGTGACAAAGCGCAGCCCTGGCGGAGGCCAACCCTCACCTGAAAAGAGTCCGACTTACTACCGAGAACCCGGACACAGCTCTCGCTTTGGTTGTACAGAGATTGGATGGCCCTGAGAAGAGACCCCTCACCCCATACTCCCGCAGCACCTCCCACAGTATCTCCCGGGGACCCGGTCATACGCCTTCTCCAAATCCACAAAACACATGTAGACCGGTTGGGCATACTCCCAGGCTCCCTCCAGGATCCTTGCGAGTGAAGAGCTGGTCCGTTGTTCCACGACCAGGACGGAATCCGCATTGTTCCTCCTCAACCCGAGGTTCGACTATTGGCGAACCCTCCTTTCCAGCACCTTGGAGTAGACTTTACCAGGGAGGCTGAGAAGTGTGATACCCCTATAATTGGCACACACCCTCTGGTCCCCCTTTTTAAAAAGGGGAACCACCACCCCAGTCTGCCACTCCTTTGGCACCGTCCCAGACTTCCACGCAATGTTGAAAAGGCGTGTCAACCAGGACAGCCCCTCCACACCCAGAGCCTTGAGCATTTCTGGACGGATCTCATCAATCCCCGGGGCTTTGCCACTGTGTAGTTGTTTGACTACATCAGTGACTTCCGCCTGGGAAATCGACGACAATCCCCCATTATCCTCCAGCTCTGCCTCTAACATAGAGGGCGTATTAGTCGGATTCAGGAGTTCCTCAAAGTGCTCCTTCCACCGCCCTATTACCTCCTCAGTTGAGGTCAACAGTGTCCCATCCTTACTGTACACAGCTTGGATGGTTCCCCGCTTCCCCCTCCTGAGTGATTGATTAAAAGGTGACAAATATATTTTGTAAAAGAAAGTTTGTGTTCCAAATTCAAAGGCTGCAATCATAAGCTTGTGTTTGAAAGTTTTAAGTCGTGTGCAATTCTTTCGATATAGATTTCATAGCACAGGTGTTTTTTCAATGATTCCATTGGTCAAAGCTCGGTGAGTATGAACTTGTGCAGCAGCATCCACAACAGGAAACAGCTTTCTGTATCTTAATATAGATTTGATATCCTCTGTGAACTGTTTCCTTTTTTGCAAGAAGTTTTAACTTCTACAAGAGGGATACTTTCACAGAAGTACCTTGTCCCAGGGCATCGGGGCTAGAAGTTACACGCTACTTTCTGAGAGTTAAAGTCAAACCACAGGCAGTTGTGTGGAAACAGGTCTTATCAAGGATTCTTTAGCACTATGATGTTTTGGCAATTCAATGCAAATAGTTTCAAATGGGTTTTTTATATAGTTTAAAATCATTATCATTGAGTATTATTGGTGTCTAAAATAAATCTCAATTGAAACATTTGCACACAGACACTGTTGTTGGTCCAGTTTAACATTAACTGTAAAGTCAGGATTTTTATTTAATTTGCATCTTCATCAGAATAGTTAAGGTTGACATAGATTGTTGCTCCTGCAAGGAAAAAAACAACAACTCCATTAACAATGTAGCCTATTGACATGTTATATTTACATACATTTTGGTCAGGCATTGCACCTGTATATAGGGTACTGAACCAAAGGCATAATTCTTTACCCTTTTTTTCCATGAATACTGATAAATCCTTTACAGTACAAACTCCTTCAGCACATATAGACACAAACAAATCATACATTTAATCACACATCAGATAAAGCAGAACATGAAGGAGAAATATAGGATTAACCCACATGCTCAATGAAGAAATAAAGGTTTCTTGTAAACCCTAACTTGTCTTGGACCTACACTTGGGGTTCATTTATTTCTGCAGAGCAGATAGAACAGGTTTATATTTAGATCTATCATGGCCATGTGTTTACATGTGATTTCACACATAAAAATCTATAAATTTGGTCCAGGCAGGACATAACATGTGGTGCAAGAAAAATGCACAGCATGATGCAAACACCTTTCATGCATGGAAATGATTTTGATCACTTAATGCTTTTCAAAATACACACAAGCTTTGGAATGCTGGGCTTTACTTTAAATAAAAATAGGACACAAGCATTATGCATATCTTTAAAGGGGGGTTCAATTACATAAAATCCTTACAATGTAATGCAAAATAACAAAACAACATTAGAAAATATGCCCACATTTTGGCAACATCTCTGTAAAACAAAATAAATGGACATAATAATCACTATTATTACAGGGCACAGTACGGATTATTCAGAGGTATGTATATATATGCCAGCAACATTAAAAGTTTTTATTTTTATGTTGCTGGCAGTACTTTAACAAGGACAATCAAATGGCTTGCTCAAGGGCACTGATGTAGTGGCTTTAAGGTGGAAAGGTGAAGCTGTCTTTCATTCCCCTGTTAAGTTTTCTAATATCCCAAGGGAATTTAAAATGACCTTTATTCCTAAATTCATTTCACAACACCATTTTGTGGAGCGGATGGCACTAGCACCAGCTATCATCCTGCAAATGGCACACATGCAACAACTTGTCACCGCACTCAACACTTTGTGATAAATCTCAGCGAGGCTGCGCGGCTGCAGATACTGATGGTCCGCCCACACTGGTGTCAGAATGTCTCATGCTCAGTGACATATCATCTCTCAGATCAGTTGACACAAAAGTCAAAGTGTCATTGTCAGTGTTGATTGGTGTAATTGTTTCTGTATGTCCTGCATTGCTCTTTTCCTCACAGTAGGACATCATGCTACGTGCTAAACACTGCTTATATACTTGGGCATATAAGCAATGTTGCAAATTAAATTTTACCAATAAGCAATATAAATGAGATGATGTTGTAGAGTTTTTGCATTTTAAGTCCTAGAGATCACTTTGAAACATGTTTTCCACTAATAATGACTTTTCTTCTGCGTGCATTAAAACATTTATATATGAACGTCACGTCAATACTTTAAAAATGATAAATCCAAAAACTACAGACAGGCAGCTGTGCCCACAGACATGCACAGAGACACAACGGTAAATACAATATTCATATTCATACAGACAGACATTGTCTCTCATTCTCTCTCTCTCTTTTACACACACACACACACACACACACAGGACAGGGCTTATTTGAGGTTATTATGGGATATTAGTTTGGCTTGGGAAATGACAGGGCTTTGCACAGATGCTGCCGTTGCATAGCAACCAATGTAATTTTCTGCTAGCCCTCTTCATTTTAGGTGATAGAAATGTTTTTTTTTTTAATAAAACAAGAGGAGTGGAGATATTTTTGTCTGCCAGCCGTGGAGAGCAAGAAATGGGGAAGGAAAAAGAAAAAAACATGGAGGATAATTTAACAATAGTGTGTTGATTTTGTTAAAAGTATTCAGTGATTCGACTTGAGCTTACAATACATTGTCTAGAATAATTAACTTACCTCAATAAGGTTACCAGATATTCAAAATACGAATAAAAATATAATACAGTATCATTACTGTGGATGAAATGAATTTGATGGTGTAAGTTCTTGACAGTATCAACAAATAAAACAATCACCACACATTTAAAAAAAAGTGTCACTCATTAACATGCGTCCTTGATTTTCCTTCAAGGGTCCATGAAGTTCAAAAACAGAAATTTGACACAATGCTCCCAATACTACAGTCCTATAAAACAGACTCAAAATTATTCATGGAATACTGGTGTCATAAATCTCCCTCAGTGGCTAAACATTTTAGAGATAATTGTAGTCTGGAGCAACGGCATTATAAATCTTGATTTAACATTTTGGTGATTAAAAATAAGACAAAGACAATAGGAATTAGCATCCTAAATGCCATACATGATCTCTACCAGCTACTTCTTGCATGAAGGGAGAAAGAGAGATAGGGAATGAGAGAAAGAGGTAGACAGGGAAAAACAGAGAGATATAGATGGAGAGTGAGTCTAAGGAACGAGAGAGCTACTGTAAAACATGGTGCTATAGTGGCAGATAAGTGTATTTTTCTGGTGGGCCAGATTAAAAGACTACAATTTCCCGATGAATATATTAACATTTTATGAGGCGAATCAGGGACTGGCAATCTCTCCCCTTGCATAAATAATGAGCTGGTTTAATATGACTGCCTGGTTGGGAGTCTCCCTTGACATGTGTGAAATTGAATGGGATGTGTGTGTGTGTGTGTGTGTGTGTGTGTGTGTGTGTGTGTGTGTGTGTGTGTGTGTGTGTGTGTGTGTGTGTGTGTGTGTGTGTGTGTGTGTGTGTGTGTGTGTGCGCGCATGAAGGATGTGTGTAAATGGGAGGAACAATGTGTGTGTTCAGTGGAGGGGGCATAAGGGATGTGTGTTGGGGTGTTGGCTGGTGGTGCATGTGTGTGTCTGTATTTGGATGTATTGGCTCTTGGGTGAGTCATGACCGAAAGAACGAGATCCAGGGTACAAGCGGCCGAAATGGGTTTCCTCAGGAGGGTGGCTGGCGTCTCCCTTAGAGATAGGGTGAGAAGCTCAGTCATCCGTGAGGAGCTCGGAGAGCCGCTGCTCCTTTGCGTCGAAAGGGAGCCAGTTGAGGTGGTTCGGGCATCTGGTAAGGATGCCCCTGGGCGCCTCCCCTAGGGAGGTGTTCCAGGCACGCCCAGCTGGGAGGAGGCCTCGGGAAGACCCAGGACTAGGTGGAGGGATTATATCTCCAACCTGGCCTGGGAACGCCTCGATCCCCAGTCGGAGCTGGTTAATGTTGCTCGGGAAAGGGAAGTTTGGGGTCCCCTGCTGGAGCTGCTCCCCCCGCGACCCGACACCGGATAAGCGGACGAAGATGGATGGATGGATGGATGGCTCTTGGGTGTGTGTGTGTGTGTGTGTGTGTGGTGTGTGTGTGTGTGTGTGTGTGTGTGTGTGTGTGTGTGCGTGCGTAGGCAGGATGCTAATGACTGGGGCCACTGGCAATGTAACAGGACATTACACACATGTACATACACATGTACACAGGGGCACACAAGCACCTTGTTGATACGTACAATTAAAAGCTTCTCAGCTGCAAATTAGACTGTACAAAGCTTTCCAGATATATTTGCATGAATGTTTAAAGGAGTGCACCAGCATTATACTAACATTTGGACTTTCTCATGTCCAGTGTCATTAAGCATTAATTGAAATGACTGATGTGAAACCTGCCTCACACACAGGAAGTTACATTTTCACAACGCAATCCTTTTTGAATCATTAAGCTGTGCCCAATTTGTCTTTCACTGTCAAAGATGACACTGACATGTTGGTGATCTTTGTGTCCCTATGAAATCACGAATACGAACAGACAAATGTAATAGGATGTATTATTACAAATCAGTAAAAAGTTATTAATGCTGGATATAAATATAAATATACTACATAATGAATAGACAATACATAATGAATAGTAATTTATTGGTGTGTGTTGCCATAGAATATTGTACTTATCTTTGAGACACATGGTTTGTGTGTGTCTGGCTGCGTTTCATTGCTCTCTCATTGACGAACAGTTCTTTGGTATAAGTTGTTTTTGCTGAGCAATGCAAGCATAGCAGGTAACGGAAGCAACGATAGATAAAAACATTAAAGGTCCCATGACATGGTGCTCTTTGGATGCTTTAATATAGACCTTAGTGGTCCCCTAATACTGTATCTGAAGTCTCTTTCCCAAAATTCAGCCTTGTTGCAGAATTACAGCTACTAGAGCCAGTCCCACAATGAGCTTTCCTTAGTATGTGCCATTTCTGTGTCTGTAGCTGTTGAGGAGAGAGGGGGGGAAAGGTGGAGGGTGGGGGTGTGGCCTTGACCAACTGCCACTTTGCTCGTTTGAAAGCCATGATGTCTCTCTCTCATGGGTGGGCCAAATTCTCTGGGCGGGCAAAGCAGAGAAAGGGGAGGTAACCTTGCTCCTTATGACCTCATAAGGAGCAAGATTCCAGATCGGCCCATCTGAGCTTTCATTTTCTCAAAGACAGAGCAGGATACCCAGGGCACGGTTTACATCTATCACCATTTCTAGCCACTGGGGGACCATAGGCAGGCTGGGGGAACGCATATTAATGTTAAAAAAAACTCATAAAGTGAAATTTTCATGCCATGGGACCTTTAAGTGAAAAGCGAAAAGAAAACAACAAAACATAGACATTGAAAACCAACAACATCTAACCAAAATGAAAGGAGTCTGTCTGTCTGTCTGTCTGTCTGTCCTTTGATTTTCTCAACAACCTTTCATCCAATCGACTTCACACTTGGCGGCTGTACTGCTGAAAACCCAAGAAAGTGCAGTGTCAAAGACACGGATGTATTTATTAGTCGTACGTTATGTACACTGAGAGGGGACCTCTATTAACAGTTACATCATAAAACGGCATGCTGGGTACAGCTCGCTCTCCGTCGTTACATTGTAGCAAACTCAAACATTTCATGCATCAGTGATATAACTTTCGAAATGAACGCTTTTATTCCTGCAAATAGCCAGCTGTTAGCAAATGACGCGTTTACTCAAGTATAACTATGTCTTAGCAGGTGTATCGCTCAGGAGGAAGCATAGTGTCGAGTGTGAAGTTGGATGACTGGTTCTTGAGAAAGCTGCAAGCAGAAATACCAGAGATTCACGTTCTGTACAGGCACATTTTAAACAGGAACTGCACTAGGGTTACAAATGGATATTTTAACAGAACCCATTGAAGAGAGATTTTGAGTTGTGGACTGCAACAATATGATGTTAGGGGATGTGTACGAGTCAGTCCCTCCAGAAAAACACGATTATGCGATCGCATAATTCAATGCATAATCACCCAAAGTCTGCATATTTATGCGGGGGCCGCATTTTTTCAAATACGCCGCACTTTCGCTGCATAAATTGCCGATTTCCGCGCAAAATATGCAGGGCTTGCATGATTTTATAATCCTAGCATTTTCGTTGCAAAAAAGTCACATATATCTTAGCAGAAAGTTTCACACAAGAGCAGCCATTTTCCCCTGGTGCCATGGGAACGTTATGAAGTGACGTAATTACGCGACGTGAACATCATTGAAAAGAAGAGTGTTGGGGAATCACTTTTTTTCTCTTTTTCATCAAACCGCAGTTTTTTTTTCATATTCCATCGCATTTTTTTAAGAAAACGATCAAGGATTTTTGCCCGCAACAATCACAAAAAAACTCCACATTTTTCTGGAAGGACAGACAAGTGATGCAAAACAAACACAGCAATGTAATGACAGTTCTATATGAACATGGAAGAAATAATGAAAAGCTTGGCATCTGTTTTAAAGGGCTGAAAAGACAGAAAGTTGCACTTCTCAAAGAGACATCTGTTTTCGTCAGGTAAAAATACTGTAGGTCAAAAGGTGAAACTATGCTGAAACTGATTTTTTTTGCGGTAAAGAAAAAAATTTGTTTCAACAGTCTATAAAGAGGAAACTGCTTTAATTTGTTCCAGGTCTCATCTATTGACAGACTTCTGCCTCTTTATAATACTCAATAGAAGGTGACCTTCCAGACCTCGTGAGACTTATAAGTGCAGTTACAGTATTTGTCATTATTCTTTATATTGAATACTATAGTTGAGATCTCAAAGGCAGCATGCCAGTAGATGTGGGAGAAAAGCTTGAATAACATGACTTTTGCCAAATGTATGATCAGATATTTATCAATAAACATGCTTTTCTATATGCTGTATAAAAAAAGGTTGTGATTGAAGTGAGTTTTCATCTTCTTTAAAATGTAGTTTACTTGAACCAACAAAAGAATAAGCAGCAATAGTTTTTTTTTCTTTGAGAGCCTCTTTCATTTTTTCCTGTCTCCTCCCTTTTTCTCTCTCTCTCATCCATCTCAGCCATCCCTCAATCCGACATTCTTAGTGGGGGTCTAATGATGAAGGAGCAGCTCAGCGGGAACAAGAGATGGAAAGAAGGTGGCAAAACGTGTGTAAGGACGAGGTGAGATTACAGACTTTCCTGCTGAAATGTGTAACCTTTTGCATGTGTTTGCCCTCTGTAACGGAAAGACGTCTGTGGCAAAGTTGTGGAAGTTTAAGTGGAACCCTGCAGATTATTTAAAACAGCCACTGCAAAACCTGGAAAATGTGCCAACTAGCCATGTGTGAAAGTACTTGGTTTAAATTGATTTTGATGCGTGAAAATACAAACATGGTGTGAACTGGGTCACTTCCAGTCTGCTGGCTCCATTCTGAATGGACTTTGTTGGCACAGGAGCACCCCAAAAAAATGAGTATGGACAAGTCGCCAACCATCCGTTTTTTGTTTACTGTTTTAACAAATTCTACAATAAGTAAAGAGAGACATCAGGAGAGAAACACATATGAAGAGAAAGGAGTCCACTACAAGTAATGAGGATCGCTGAAAGAGACAATGAATGACTGAATACCGTTAATGAGAGCAGCTTTAACACAAAATACTAGTGAAATCAATTTAATTGCACACTTGTGATAAAAATTATGAGGTCTCTTTCACCTTGAGACAAGTTGATGGTCGAGCCCTTTCAGAGCATTTCACGGAGCCTGACATTAGCCATGCTATGAGCAGCCATCTCTTATTCCCTTTACTCTCTGTGTTACTTTAGCCCTTAGCTCCCAGACTCTATTAAAGCTCTGAATTTTGACGCCGGCTTCCCTAGAGCGTGGCAGATTAGCGGGAGAGGGTCAAGCAAAGTTCACAGATAAAGGCCAGTTTGGGGGAAGTGGGGGGTGGCGGTGGGGGAGTCAAGGGAGGGAGAAAGACAGAGAGAGCTGAAGGAAAAAAGAATAAGAACACTTGGAAAACGAGAGAACGAGATCTTTCACCTTGCTTCAACATGATGAAATATCCCAAGCCATCAGTAACTGATCCAGCATAAAGGTTAGGCTATTATTAGGTTTTGTGCACACACATCAGCATGCATATGTGAATGGTTAAAGTTTTTTACCTTGACAGGGATAGGACGGTGTAACTCTGTGCCATACAGTGGGGAGCAGTGTGGCAGTGACCTACTGTGATGAAGTATGAATGCTATGCCCCCTGTGTGGAAATATGGAGAAACAGCTCAAAGTAGAACAGGACCTTGACAGGTCATTACAACATGTAACTCAGCTTTTACGCTTTGAGCAACTTGTATGAAGGGTCACTCTATCTGATTGGTGGTGGACAGCGCCAAAGAGTCTGCATATTGCATATTGTGTCTAAGTCTAAACTTAGTCTTTTAAATAGATTGTAGAGGTATTGGAAGCTTAAAATAGTTGTACTCTAATCAACGTCTCTGCCTGTTGCTGTTGCCAGGCAGAATTATTGTTGTGAAGTAAAAGTCAATATTAGTACCAGTAGCGTAGCCAGAAATAATAATTGAGGTGGGCCTGTGGGATATAATGTGCAAGAACCAAAGTAAACTGTAGATCAACGATAAAAAGTTTATTTGACTCTTAATTTAAGATCTCATTAAAACAGTATTTTAGTAAGAGTATTTACCTACTATAAATTGTATTGATAGCAGGCTACTGGTTTTGTTTACTGTTGCTTAGCAACATGTCATAGTTTCAAGAAACAAGGTAGCAGAGGCAAGCTGCAACATTATTTCTTCATTTAATGCTGCAATGCTGTGTATCTGGCTATGTAGGTAGTACAGAAAAAAGGAAAGTTTCAAATCCAGCCAGATACCAACAGTTGTTGACAGTGAGCAGACTTAAATAATCTAACAGGGTTATTAGGGTCATTGTAGCGGAGGTCGGACAGATCATGTACTATATTTCACTGCTGCAGTGTTTTAACAGGCTAGATAAGTCATCTGACAGGGTCATTTGCCTTTGACATTATTTGATTTGTGGTGGCTTTCCTTTATAAGTTTTTTTTGCTCTGTAAACACCTATTTCCTGCAAGTTGTTTTGGAGCTTCCAACCACGTTTTCGGCCTCGGACAGTAAATGAAGCTGGCATCGGTATTATCAGAGTTACACAGTTTGGGTAACATTAACAAGTGGTCTTATATTGAAGGGAGATCATAACCCTTGTCTCAGTCAAGGATGGTTGCTGGGGTCTGATGTGAATGTCCTCTTTGATCTTTCTCCGGCCGTCCAACAGCTGACTCTGACTCCTTATAAGAGGGTAGATTGTAAAACATTACATGTTCGAAATCCCGAGCACAGCGACATTATTTCAGTTTTAATAATTGTCAAATTTGTGAGGGCTGGTATACACTCAGTTTGAGTCAACAAGATAAGCTTCATAATAATAATTTTTTTTCAAATTATTATTATTTTTTGCATTGCAGTGGTGACATGAGTGACAGTGAAAGCTTGTCAGGTTATAAAGAAGTAAATACTTTATGTGGATACAAACACTATCTCATATTATTCGTTACATGTAGTACAAAGGAAGGTGACAATTTGAAGTTTAATTTCCAGAGGAGGAAAGAGTACATCTGCTAACATCTGCTACGGAGCCATAACGTGAGGTACAAGGTAATGGAGCCTTTTATACATTGTCATGTTTCTTTAGAAATAAACGATGGACAAATAGAGTCTTTAAACGCTTCCGATGTAAAGTTATTCGCTGTCAAAGTGACGTCAAAATGAATGGCAGTCAATGGAATGCTAACAATCAGAGGGATCACTGTGGGACTGTGGGATTGTTCAGGATTGTGGGTAATGGAGTACTTATCCAAGACATCGCGAAGAAAAGACATTTATCTCAAAACAAGGTTGGTGCCTCATTGAACTTTTGGCATCTATATGACCATATACAATTGCTTAGTCATGTCGTAGCTGGTTTTATGTCTACCATCGACGGTTACAATTTTATGGCTTATACTCCAATTGTCAATGGAGAAATTGCATTGTATTTTTACTTCTGGAACCCGCTGTGGGCGGGACTGTTGAGCTCTATAGGCATACAGTAGTGTAACGGACCACCCTTCAGCAGGCATGTGAACTGCGGATTAATTGCAAATGTAACCATCATAGTGTGAAATACATTTTAACTGATGCTGTTACATGAACGGGGCTCAACAGAGAGGCGGAGCGAGACGACGTGTCTTGCAGCTTATTCAGGGAGTCAGGTCAATGCGGCTAAAGCACTCAAAACCTTGAGTTTCACTCGTAGGCTACTCCCATCTGGCTCTCATCAGGTGTTAAAATGAACTGTACCAAAACACGGAAAAAAGGTGGGGAAAAAGAAAAAAAGATGTGGGGAAAAAGCAACTTCTTCTGTGTGTTAATTAGCGGCTTGCAAACCAAGTTTAATACCGCCACCTACATGTGGAGTGTGTAGAATAATCAATGACATTAATTAATCTGCAAGGAGGAGCTATTCACAGTTGGGTTTGTTGTGTTTGTGTGTGTGTGAGAGAGAGAGAGAGAGAGAGAGAGAGAGAGAGAGAGAGAGAGAGAGAAGAGAGAGAAAGCATATACCGCAGTATGTGGCGGTCAAAATTGATTGTGTGGCGGGCTGCCACAAATATATCAATGTATGGGAAACACTAGTTAATGTAAAACAAAGACTGAAGCCCCGCAAAACACTGGAATAGACCTTTTGAATGTGACAAAGAGTCAGAACTCAACCAAAATTCAACAATCAGCCTGATTAGCAGCACACTATGGTAAAAACACCTCTACCATCAACACCATCTGTTTCCAGAGAGGCCTGTCTCTTCTGATATACAGAGCACACACACACACACACACACACACACACACACACACACACACACACCCCTCAATGCAGGTAGATCAAGAGGCACCCTGGGAAAGCGTGCCAATGGGAGTATTCTCTCACATACACACACACACACACACACACACACACACACACACACACACACACACACACACACACACACACACACACACACACACACACACACACACACACACACACACACACACACACACACACACACACACACACACACACAGCCAGCCACTTGGTTCACAGGTTCACATATAGGATAGTCAGGATTGTGGTTTTCCCAGAGCTAATCCTGGAGGGATCCCTGACAAAACTAATTGCCTGCTATCCCTCCTGTAATGACAAGAACAGCAGTGAACCAAAGAAAAAGGACAAAAACAGAATGTTCGTTCTACACTGCTCTATCCTTTGTTAAATTCTGTATGTATCCATTCTGCGTTTTTTTTTTATCATTTCATTATCTTGCATTGTTTTTGTTGTAATTGCTTTCCTTATTTTTTTCCTACTCTCTTATCATTACCTTTCCTAACTGTAATCTCTCTTTTGTCTTTACAGGGCTCAACATAAAAAAAGAATTCCCATTGGCCCCCGGGACCAGTAGATCAGAGTTTTACTGGCCCCTTCTACATTTTTACTGGCCCTGAAAGAAATATCATAGGTGTGATTAGCAAAGGACAAAAAAGCAGGAAAATATACGCTGCACCTACCATGAAGCTTCAGAAAATGGTTATAACCCAGCTAGCCACTGCCACTGGATGTTGTGCCATTAGCAGCAAAGCTAGACCAGGGGTCATCAACTATATTTTTCAAAGGGACAGAATTTTTCTAAGCAGACACTCTAGATGCCAGACTTTCAAATAAAGAAAATAAAATGATACCTATTATGCATCTTCTTGTTTGATATTTTCACTTTCTTACTAAATTAATGCTATATTTTTTTACATGTATTAGTGTAAGCAAACCCCTAAAAACATGGAAAATCCATAATGATAACTAGATAGGCTACTTAACTAGAAAATGATCTCAGATTAGGGGGCAGTTCACTGAGTAGTGATGGTTAAAGTCTTGATTACTGAAACGTAATCAGTGTCCTGATTGGTGGAAAATGCTTACAGAAAGAAAGGCCTGTTGTCAGGTAAAAATGTCACTGTCAAAGAGCCTGAAGTGAAAAGTTGTGGAAAACAGCAGCTGTAATGATGAATGGACTGATAAGCAGGCTAGCATTCATCCTTTATGCCTCATTTGAAATAAGACAATGTTGTTGCTAAATAATACAACCGGCAACATCATCAAGAATGAAGAACGCTGCGTCATTCACGTGCATATTAAGTAGCCACATGTATTTGTTGTGGTCTTATAATACATACATAGGTTTACCGCTCCAGCGGAGAGGATGGCTCGTTTAGACAGCAGCTACGTTTACAAGAGTTTGTCAAAAGTTCAAGATTAGTTGTAAATTAAGATAAACAATTAGACTACAAACATCATACATCTTTCATTTTAGCTCGTTTGTAAAGTCGCTATTTGCAGAGTAGAGCTGTGTTTGCAAAAAGCGCGGTGGACGAGAGTGGACAGCGAAGACAGAGCAGACTGAAATATCGGTTTCTGCGTGTTTATGCCTGTAGAACAGGTAGGTGGGTATTGATAAGTATTGACTCTTTAATCATGGAAGTTTTATTGTAGACTACTTAAAGTAGGCTAACGAGTGTAGCGTTAGTTCATCTGCGCCATCGGCGGTAAATAATCCTCGGTAACGTTTCCAGTCAGTTACGTGTGCTGCGTGAAGTAACGCACACACCTCGGCCCTGCTGTGTGTGTGCGCAGCGCGGGCATCGCTGTTCAGAATCCCGTCTATCTTCCAAAATGCAATGCTTGTATCCAAATGAATTGGTTATAAATTACCTGAGGTGAAAATATGAAATGCTAAAATTCACATGCTTCGTGCCACTCTGTATGACGTTTGCTGACTGGCCAATCAACTAGCCCGACATACGCTTTTACTGGCCCCGGGCCATTGGGCCATTGCTTATGTCGAGCCCACGATTTGGCGCATAGTTTGGCGCATTTTTTATAACTTTTTTTAACATTCGAAAATATGACTTTCGACTTACAATACTATATAGTATGTCGAAAAAGGTCATAGTATAGTATGTCGAAAAAAGTCATAAAAAGTCATAGTATAGTATTTCAAAAAAAGTCATAAAAAGTCATAGTATAGTATTTCAAAAAAAGCCATAAAAAGTCCTAGTATGGTAAGTTGAAAAAAGTAGTACAGCAAGGATAGAAAATGAAAGTCATAGTATAGCATGTCGAAAAAAGTAATAGTGTAGTATGTCGAAAAAGTCATAGTATAGTATGTCGAAAAAAGTTATGAAAAGTTATGAAGCTCAGCGTAAATTCTTAAAGGAAGACTTCTTATGCCTTTTCCTTCACTCATAATGATCAGCGGTTTCATGGTACGTCACTTGTCAGTAGTAATCAGAGCAGCTGTGTCGTTGTTAGTTAAACCAATCAGGGTCGGCCATTTGTCACGAGCCTATCACAGCTTGATACCCTGATTTAAATCTGCTCTCTCTTCTGCGGTTGGCAGTTGTCGTTTCAGGAAATAGAGTGCGTCCCGCCTCTTCCCCTTCTGCCACCGGTGGTCACGCCCTCGGACCTGTGTTTTGTCTAAGCTTGGCTGTCGATGGTTCCTCTCATTCACCACCACCAGTGTCTGGACTCCATCAGGGGATTTGTTTGGGTTTCCTTAAACCCTTTAGGATATTTGGGTTCGATGGAGTCCAATCTCCAGAGACTTGCACATTTACATGTTTGTATTCACAATAAATATGTTCATAATTGCAAAGAAGTCTCTCCTGATTGAAATGGTATAGTATGTCGAAAAAAAGTCATATGAAAGTCAGTATAGTATGTGGAAAAAAAATCATAAAAAGTCATAGTAAAGTATGGTGAAAAAGTCATAAAAAAGTCATAGTATAGTATGTCGAAAAAAAGTCATAAAAAAGTCATACTATAGTATGAAATCAAAATGTCACAAAGCAGTTAGTAGTAAGTCATAGTAAAGTATGTTGAAATAAGTCGTAAAAAATCATAGTATATAGCATGTTGAAAAAGTCATGAAAAAGTCATACTATAGTATGTCGAAAAAGTCATAAAAAAGTCATAGTATAGTATGTCGAAAAAAAGTCAGTATAGTATGTTAAAAAAAGTCATGAATGTCAAGGTATATGGCATGTCGAAAAAAGTCGTAAAAAATCATCAGTAGGGGTTGTAGCTGATTCTGTGGTCTGTCCTGGGACCAGTGGTCTCTGGCAGGGACCAGTGGTCACAACCACTAGGGGCGCTAGAGACACTGGTCGCGACCAGCTCCTCAGTGGTCTGCCCTGTGGTCCCTGTGGTCTGTGAAGCTTCTTTAGTATTGTCAAACCCTTCCTGTCGTTTTGGCAGCACTGTTAGCTGGATAAATGTCAGAGATCATAATCTTTTTTTCTATAAAATTCACTATATCAGATATATTATGATTATTATTGTTGTTATTATTATTGGTAATGGATCCGTGTGGTCAGGACCAGCTAGTCTCTGGCAGGGACCAGTGGTCTCTGGCAGGGACCAGTGGTCACAACCACTAGGGGCGCTAGAGACACTGGTCGCGACCAGCTCCTCAGTGGTCTTCCCTGTGGTCCCTGTGGTCTGTGAAGCGACTTTAGTATTGTCAAACCCTTCCTGTCGTTTTGGCAGCACTGTTAGCTGGATAAATGTCAGAGATCACAATCTTTTGTCTATAAAATACACTATATCATATGTATTATGATTATTATTGTTATTATTATTGATAATGGAGATCCGTGTGGTCAGGACCAGCTGGTCTCTGGCACGGACCAGTGGTCACAACCACTAGGGGCGCTAGAGACACTGGTTGCGACCAGGGGCGCTAGAGACACTGGTTGCGACCAGTGGCACAGTGGTCATTACCAGCATCTTACTGGCACAAAGGGCACTAAAATTACTGGTCCTGACCACCTCCTCTGTGATCTGTTCTGTTCTTTGGACCAGTTCAGTGATCTTGTTTATGATCTCGTGTTTATTTTTAATACAACTTTTCACGTTTCTCAAAGTGTGAGCAGAGTCGCCTAATGTGAGAAGCCATAATAGTTTGTCTATCCAATGCTATTGATCACTATTATAAATAAAAATCATAATAACAATGATTAAATTATTATTATTGGTCGTAGTTGTATGAGTAGTACTATCGACAATGCAGGTCCGTGTCTTCCATTGAGAGTTGAAGATTAATTTTCAATTGGTTTTTCGATCATGCCATGCCTACATGGCCACTGCCTTTAAACTAATGAAATGAAGTAAACTGTTGGTGATTCAGTTCCTGGCCAATAAGAAGCCATTTCCAATTTTGATGCCAGGTGTGATCATATTGATCATATGCCGTATGCTCATTCTTTTTTTTTTTTTTTTTTTAGTATTTTTATTGCTTTAGAGAAGATAAAGTGCAACATTACAATGTCAATAACAAGACCTCTTTCAATTTACCCCATCCCACCCACAACAAACCCTTGAGGAAAGGAAAGCTAAAGAAACAAAAAATAAAAAATAATAAAAACACCTTTCTTCTATTACTCATGATAGCAAATAGTGTAATCAGTGTGCTTCACAAATCTTAGCAGTTATTAAGAGGGACGTGTAGTAAGTCTTTCAAAGTAAGCCAGTAAAGGATCCCAGTTTTTGTAAAATGTTCTGGTTAATCCTCTAAGAAAGTATTTGATTTTTTCAATTTTTAGAAACATCATAATATCAGAAAGCCATGTGGAGGCTTTTGGTGGTGTAGATGTTTTTGTAGTAGTCTCCGTCGTGCTATTAAGGTGACAAAAGCAACAACACTTTCCTTCCCATTGGACCTTACAATATCACACCCTACAATATTACCCCAAACACTGCCATTGTAGGGCTAGGTTGTAGATCTAAATCAAAGGTTTCATTTAAGACCTCAAATATTGAAGCCCAGAACTCTCTCAACCTGGAACATGACCAAAACACGTGAAGTAAATCTGCTCTGTCCATTCTACATCTTTCACAGATGTCATCCATGTCAGATTATATTTTGGCCAGTTTAACTTTACTGTAGTGCATACGGTGAAGAACTTTAAACTGAATCAAATTCAAACGTGCACAAGAAGAGGTCGCATTCACCCAGCTTAGAGCTCTGTCCCATATAGCATCTGATATATTTGTCCCTAACTCTTCTTCCCATTTTGCTTTGATATGATCCATGGATATACTGTAAAGTGAGATTTGAGACTCATGACTTCACAGAGCAACTTAGAGAAATATGCAAAGAGTATTCTTCTTCCACAAAGCCGAGCCAGATGTTTGATGCCCATGATGTTAAGGCAGAGTTTCAGAGAGTTAAGACAAATAAGGGCATGGGGCCTGATTCTATTACAGGAAGATTGCTAAAGCACTGTTCAGAACAGCTTTGTGATGTGTTCTGTAAAATATTTAGGATATCTCTGGAGCAGTGAAGGGTCCCAAAGTTATGGAAGGAGTCCAATGTTGTTCCGGTGGCTAAAAGCGGAACCCCTAAGGTGCTAAATGACCTTAGACCAGTGGCATTGACTTCACTGGTCATGAAGTCATTTAAAAGGCTGGTCAAAATGGAACTGATAACTATGGTGGAGGAGGCTTTAGACCCCATGCAGTTTGCATATAGGGCAGGGATGGGGGTAGAAGATGCCTAACTTTCTGTATAAGCACCTGGAAGGTCCTGGCACTCATGCTAGACTTTTATTTATGGATTTTTCATCAGCTTTTAATACTATTCAACCACATATTATAGCTTGGAAACGGCATACCTATTTTAATTTTGATGTAAATTTTGTCGGCTGGATTGCAGATTTTTTAACATGTAGATCTCAAAGGGTTAGGGTTAATGGCTTTCAGAACAGCGCTCCTCTTCCACTGGTTCTCCTCAGGGCTGTGTCCTGTCCCGGTTGCTGTACATTCTTTACACCAATGACTGTAGAAGCCAGCATGAGAACAGGCACATTCTGAAGTTTGCTGATGATACGGTCATCATTAGCCTGCTCCGTAAAGATGAATCTGAGCATGGGCCAGTTGTGGATGAGTTTGTCCAATGGTGTGATGAGGCCTTTCTCCAATTAAACTCCACAAAAACCAAGGATATGGTCATTGATTTTAAGAAAGTATTCCTCCCACCATCTAAGATCAGGTGATCAGGTGCTGGATCAGTCAAGATGATTCAACTGTTACTTTTGTTACTGTACTGTAGGCTACTTAAGTTGAATTTTTAATTGAACTTTTACATTTTTGTATTTCATTTGATGTTGCTTTGTCAGTCAACTCTACATTTTTTCCTCCACTACATGTATTTGACTTTAGTTTCTAGATCAAGATTTGATACAAAGGGTAATGTGACAAGCTTTTAAAATGCAACACATTGGTAAAGTTTAAACCAGTCAGGAAGACATGGACCTGCATAGTCGATAGTACTACTCATACAACTACGACTAATCATAATAATTTAATCATTGTTATTATGATTTTTATTAATAATAGTGATCAATAGCATTGGATAGACAAACTATTATGGCTTCTCACATTAGGCAACTCTGCTCACACTTTGAGAAACGTGAAAAGTTGTATTAAAAATAAACACTCCACAGATCACTCAACTGGTCCAAAGAACAGAACAGATCACAGAGGAGGTGGTCAGAACCAGTAATTTTAGTGCCCTTTGTGCCAGTAAGATGCTGGTAATGACCATTGTGCCACTGGTCGCAACCAGTGTCTCTAGCGCCCCTAGTGGTTGTGACCACTGGTCCGTGCCAGAGACCAGCTGGTCCTGACCACACGGATATCCATTATCAATAATAATAACAATAATAATCATAATATATTTGATATAGTGTATTTTATAGACAAAAGATTGTGATCTCTGACATTTATCCAGCTAACAGTGCTGCCAAAATGACAGGAAGGGTTTGACAATACTAAAGCCGCTTCACAGACCACAGGGACCACAGGGAAGACCACTGAGGAGCTGGTCTCGACCAGTGTCTCTAGCGCCCCTAGTGGTTGTGACCACTGGTCCCTGCCAGAGACCACTGGTCCCAGGACAGACCACAGAATCGGCTCCAACCCCCTCTCAAAATCATAGTATATAGCATCTTGAAAAAGTCATGAAAAAGTCATACTATAGTATGTCGAAAAAAGTCATAGTATAGTAAGTCGAAAGTCATAGTATAGAATGTTGAAAAAAGTTATAGTATAGAATGTCATAGAATAGTATGTTGTCATCGAATGACCATGTAGGTCATCAACCAGCATTGGATTTGAACCCACAATCTTTGTTCTTTAGGCAGATGACCAGCTATTTATCACACTGAGCTATAAGTGAAGCCTGGAAGTCATTGGTTTGATGTTGTATTTGTTGTTCAACATTACTGAGGATAGAAAATGAAAGTCATGGTATAGCATGTCGAAAAAAGTAATAGTATAGTATGTCGAAAAAGTCATAAAAAAGCCATAGTATAGTCTGTCGAAAAAAAGTCATAGTATAATATGTTAAAACAAAGTCATAAATGTCATAGTATAGCATGTCGAAAAAGGTCATAGTAATAGTATGTCGAAAAAATTCATAAAAAGTCATAGTATAGTATTTCGAAAAAAGTCATAAAAAGTCGTATAGTAAGTCAAAAAAAAATCACAGTAAAGTATGTTGAAATAAGTTGTAAAAAATCATAGTATACAGCATGTTGAAAAAGTCATGAAAAAGTCATACTATAATATGTTGAAAAAAGTTATAAAAAATCATAGTATAGAATGTTGAAAAAAGTCATACTATAGTATATAGTATATAAAAAGTAATAGTTGAAAAAGGTCATAAAATGTCTTATGATAGTATTTCGAAAAAGTCATATAATATGTTGTCATTGAATGAACACTTGGGTTATCAATCAGCATTGGGTTTGAACCCACAACCTTGAATCTTCGGGCAGATGACCAGCTATTTATCACACTGAGCTATAAGTGAAACCTGGAAGTCTTTGGTTTGACATTGTATTTGTTGTTCAACATTATTGAGTATAGAAAATGAAAGTCATAGTATAGCATGTCGAAAAAAGTCATAGTATAGTATGTCGAAAAAGTCATGAAAAGTCATAATTGTTATGTATGTTGAAAAAAGTTATAGTATAGCATGTTAAAAAAAAGTCATAAAATGTAATAGTATAGCATGTCGAAAAAGGTCACATTATAGTACTTTAAAAAAAGTAAAAAAAAGTCATGGTATAGTAAGTCAAAAGTCATAGTATAGTATGTTGAAAAAAGGCATAAAAAGGCATTCTATAGTATGTTGAAAAAAGAAAACAATTTCATAGTATAGTATGTCTAAAAAGTCATAGTATAGTATTTCGAAAAAAGTCATAAAAAGTCTTAGAATGGTAAGTCGAAAAAAGTCCTACTATAGCAAGTCAAAAAAAGTCATAGTATAGTATGTCGTAAAAAGTCGTAAAAAAATCATAGTATATAGCATGTTGAAAAAGTCATGAAAAAGTCATACTATAGCAAAAAGTTATAAAAAGTCATAGCATAATATGTCGAAAAAAGTCATAGTATAGTAAGTTGAAAATCATAATATAGAATGTTGATAAAAAGTAATAGTATAGTATGTCGAAAAAAGGCATAAATTGTCTTAGTATGGTATGTTGAAAAAGTTATAAAATGTTATAGTTAAGTATGTCAAAAAAGTCATAAAACACCATAGTATAGTATGTGTTGTATGTATGTATATGTATGTGTTGGGTTTGAACTCACAATCTTCAGGCAGATGACCAGCTATTTATCACACTGAACTATAAGTGAAGCCTGGAAGTAATTGGTTTGACGATGTATTTGTTGTTCAACATTACTGAGGATAGAAAATGAAAGTCATAGTATAGCATGTCGAATACAGTAATAGTGTAGTATGTCGAAAAAGTCATAGTATAGTATGTCAAAAAAAGTCATGAAAAGTCATAGTATAGTATGTCAAAAAAAGTCATAACAAAGTCAGTATAGTATGTCGAAAAAAGTCAAAAAAAGTAAGACATTGGTTTGATGTTATTTGTTGAGCCATATGATCCGTCCAAAAAAAAAGTTGTAGAAATGTTGAAAAAAGTCCTAAAAAAGTCATACTATAGTATGAATTCAAAATGTCACAAAGCAGTTATTTTAGGTCCTTTAAAATTCCCAGGCTTGAACACACACACAGAGACGTGGGTTTTAGTTTTAAAATTGTCTTTATGGATGGATTTGACTAACAGCAGCAAAGTACATTTTGTTTTGTTTCCTGTCCTCGGTCCAGCTCCGCTGTCCAAGCCAGCCTATGCACGTCGTCTTGCGCACCCAATGGTGCCTCCGGCCCACTAGCCCCGCACCACCTCAGGTCAATTCACATGTCCAACATTCCTCCCGTTCTCCGCCTCATAACCCGTATGTAGCCTAGCTCCTATCTCACCTCATTAGGACCACTACCGGTGTGCTGGAGCGCGTCCTCTTGCCCATCCAGCATCGCCCCTGATTAGGAGATGTGCTTCAGGTGTACTGGGAGGAGTCCTCAGTGTCTATGCCAGGCAAGCAAAACACAAGCAAAAACACCACACTATATACAATAAATATAAGAAAACATTAACTGCCTGGCTACACTTTGTATAGTATAATATATTGTCGAAAGAAGTCAGGAAAACGTCATAGGTCGAAAAGTCATAGTATAGTATGTTGAAGAATTCATTGTATAATATGTTGAAAAAAAAGCCATTGTATAGTAAGTGGAAAAAAGTCATAAAAACACCATTGTTAAGTATGTCAAAAATGTTGTAGTATAGTATGTCAACAAAGTTTTAAAAACGTCACAGTATAGTATGTCGAAAAAAGTCATAAAAAAGTGATAGTATAGAATGTTGAAAAACGTCATAGTATAGTACCTCGTACCAGCCACTAGCTTGAGTCATCGTCACCAGTAGCTGAGTTAAACAGGACAAAATGAAATTCATACTTCATTTTGCATTAGCATATGCTGTACTTCTGACATTGTTGTTGGTTTTTCAAGATGATAAAATTTAATTCTGTATAACCAAACAGAGTTCTTGGTGTACTTTATAATGCATATCTAGACATTTAACTCATAGGTCTATAAAACTGGCCTCATCTAAATGTAAAGGAATAGGACACAGGCCCAAAAGTATCTGTTCTTGTTATAAGATTAGGTGTTAAATAATACCATAAAATAATATGGTAATATTTCTTTACTCCAATTTTTCTCTTGATTACATAATTGTGCTATGACGATGAAGTACTGTATATGCATATATTTTAACGTATATAAAGGGGTGTGTCTTAATACAAATTATAAAGTCAGTGGGTGAAGTCTCTCTATTGCTATCCTTAAGCTGCAGATAGCTTAGCTGGCCCTGCCTGCCTGACACATGTGCATGCTAGCCAACACCTTGTTTGTGTGTGTGTGTGTGTGTGTGTGTGTGTGTGTGTGTGTGTGTGTGTGTGTGTGTGTGTGTGTGTGTGTGTGTGTGTGTGTGTGTGTGTTTGTGTGTGTATTCCCTGCACAGCTCCTGTCCATTGTTAGTGTCAAAGCTGGTCCGTTGGGCCTTTCAGTGCACAGGTGGCGATAGACTGGCCCCCTAATGAGTCCATATGAGATATTCTGGGAAAGGTGTGGGCTAGTGAGTGTGTGTAAGTGTGCGTTTGTGCATGAAAGCCAGTGTGTGCTGTATATGTTAATGTTCTTATTGTGTGCATATGCCTGTAAAGCCCTGCAGTATTTGAGAACACACTTTGTAAGTGTAGTTAAGATGAAACTTACCACAGAGGGTGAACTGCCAACCACTCATGTACGTGATCATGTTGTTTTCCAGGCTGGTTTCCAGGTCTGTCTGTTTTTAATCTGTGTTTACACTTTGCTGCAGTGTTCCCACAAGCATACATATTAGTATTCCCTCTCACCTGTCAACATAAAGTATGTCTACATTGTCTTCTCCCAGGAATGGGCATGCTTACCTGACTGCATGCCCTTGCTCTGTGTGCATGTGTCTTTAAGTCAGACTCCATATCATTAATGCATGTTATACTGAATGTGTGCATGCCGTTTACGTGCTGATTCTCTGCCATTGGCTCCAGGACGCAGCGTGTCAGTGTGCACCTATATTCACACTCATTCTGCTAATATGTTAACAGAACACAGGCTCAGACTTGGCATCTTTACAGGCAAAAACCCCTAAGAGAAAAGTAAATAGATTCATCAACTTTTTACCTACCTGCATGCTCACGTACCAGAATACACACACACACACACACACACACACACACATGCACACTCACATACACACGAACAAGCAACACTCACTAGTTTTGTAATTGTAAAAATATTAAAACACAGATTCTGTAACCAGTACAGTGCAAATACAGGTTCATTGTGGTTGGCATTATGAAAATATTAGGTACAACTTTAGGCTACAGTATTGCCATAAAGAATTACTAAAAATCAGGTGTCAAATTGGGAGGGGGCTGCAAGGGGCTCAGGCCCAGCACAGGCCTAAACTCTTTTATGTCATCAGGGGACACTTAACTTAGCACATGTTTAACAATGTACACATTTGTACACTTTTCTCGATCATAATAATTCCAACAATGACTACAACACATTTTCTTCATAGCCGTAGAGAACATAGTACTAAATGAGGTGATGTAAAAACTTGCGTACATCAGAACTTTCCTTTTATTCTGTCCATTCTGTTCTGGTTTCCTTAAAGGTACAATATGTAACATTTCTGCATTAAAATGTCTAAAAACGACCATACCTATGTTATATATTTTTATGAGTTGTGTACATACACTATCCCAAATATGTCCACCAAATATACAAACCCAGAGAAATTTGTTATTTTATTTTCAGACACGGGTCGTTTCCTTAGTCGTCTGTCAGTTCACCGTCTAGTTACTGGTAACTTCCGTCAGACCCAGACCCACCCAGATGATACGTTCAGGAGTAATTGTAAATCAGTTTGTCAAATGATCAATCAGATTTTGTAGTCGATGCAATTATTAAAATAATTACTATTATTATACTAAGTCTATTCATTTTACTAAGATGTATTTGAGTACATAATCATTGCCCTGTAAATGTTATTTAAGAAATTGCTTTTTAAAATTAATTAAAGTTTTGTTTTCTTTATTATTTAATTTTCACCCATTTCTTTAAAAATAAATATATATATATATATATATATATATACAGCCAACCAAAATATATACAACCAAAAAGAGAGCTGAAATCATATTACGTTTCAAAGCAGAATGCAGGTTAAATGTTCCAGTACACAGAAATGCAGCAGTTAGATCAGTTCAACTGAACTTCAGTGAATAAACAGTTCTGTTATGTGTTTCACACAGTTGATAATGTGTACACTCCACACAAAACATAAGAAACATAAGGTGTGTGTTTATGCATGTGTGTTTTCCATTTGAGTTCAAATGTGCTATCTCTTTATCTATTGACACAACACAATGGGAGTGTGAGTCACTGAGTTGAGTCAGTGGTTTAAAGCTGGTTTGACCAGCTTCTCACCCACTGGAATAGAGAGACGGCTGCAGAAACAATGGCAAAGAGGGCTTTATGGCTGAAGAACATCAACACTTTCAAGAGACTATTTTAATTACCTATGGCACAGAGGATTTTCAGTAAATATTCTCACGTGTCAAAACACAAAACAAAGTTTTTTGTTTTATTTTAACAAATTAGTAACATACCACTTTAAAACGTGTTGGCTGTTTTATTTGGAAAGCAACAATAACAAAAATAAAAAAATAAGAAATGAATGTGTGAAAACAAATCTATTTCTGTTAAAGTAGTGTGATGCTTTCAGCAATTTCATAATTTCAGTTGTTATGGAGCATGTATGATACATGATGAAAAAGAGTGTTAATGTTAAAAGCTTTTGATCTCATACTGCTTTTACTCTTGTCTTCATGTGCAGCAGAAGAAGGACAAAAACATCACTGACAAAATCAGCATGTTGTCAACTCATTTTTAATTAATTGCATTTTTCACAGATTCTGGGGACAGGTACTGGATACAATTCTTCTAATTTATCCATTAAAATACAAATTGATCAAATTATATATAAAGAGAAGATTGCAATTGGATATGCTTGGTTGTGTGCAAAATAGAGCAAACAACTGCTTACCTGGTACACTGTGATTAGCGCTCGCCTCACTGGAAGCATTGGCTGTTAATTAAAGACAAGTATTAAAACCTAAATGGCTTAATATAATACCCTGAGACAATCTATTATTGTGCTCTGTTGAATGAAGGTAGGTACAAGACCTTAGTAAGGAACTGAAGTGTATAGTTTTTTGTACCCCAGTTTAATATGTCAGACGTAACTTTATAGCTATCAAAGTCACTATAATAATCCATCGCAACATTTGAATACAATAGTTCCCCACTTTCACACAGCAGATGCAGATTTCACAAATATAACTGGGAAGAATCAGAAGTTGGCAGAAGGAGACCTGTGAACAGTTGATATAAAGATGACTTTGTCTTCATTTTAAATATATTTAGAATAACTCCTATTATTTAGTGTGAAGAGCTTGTCATTGTCTAACATTTCACATAATAAAACAATCTCTGCTCACACGTCTGAGTAGGAAAAATAACATTAAGAGGGAAATTTGGTATATTACAAGCAGATGAGTGAGATAGAAAAAAATATGATGAGGATTTAATACAGCACTTGACCACCTACTGAGAACAGAAAAGTACCAAACATGGGGAGGAAATGCAGCTTAATGTGAAAGACGTGACTTATGAAAGAGAAGAAAATTAACACTTTATTATTGTAATGTTCAACAGTCAATTCACCATAGATTTAATTCATGAACATGACTGTACCAAAGTTAACATCCCGGGGTGCCATTATTCCTAACATCAAACAATATGGGACATTATGAATAACGCATAAGGAAGACAAGATTTCTTATGTCACGTTTTGTCACTGATAACAAAACTGAGATTGATTTAATAACTCTTTGGACTTTCAGAATGCTTGTTTGACCTTTTGTATCTAAGAATGAAACATGTTAAATGATATACAAATTTTACAATCTATACTGTCTCCAGTGATGGCACGGTACCTTTTAAAGGTCTATTGAAATTAGAATAAATTTGGCATATTGATCACATTCTAATGAACGGATCTGTATGATATTGAACAAAAACATATGCACACCAATTTGTATAATATCCTATGAAATGAGGCGACCGCTGGCTGGTCATGTGATGACCGGTCACGTGACAGTTAAGTTTAGCGGTCTCTACAGTTAAAAAACTGTTGAAAACTGGTTAATGGCATGTGTTAAACCCATAGACTGTATGTGTGTACGGGCAAACAACCCTCTGCCTCTACACTCTCTCTGCTACTGGGGGATTGAGAAGAGGGACGGCAGGTTAAAAAGAGGGATGCAATAATCCCCACTAAAGTTACAGTGTGGTCCAATATACAAAAAACTGAACATACTAAACGGAACGGAATGTTTGTATCATATGAAAATGTCGGCTTTTCAGAAATGGAAAAAATAAATAAAGAAGATAAAAAATGAAGCTGACAGCCTTGCATTTTTTTTTGTTATAGAGCAGCTTTTGAAAACCATCCACTCTTCACTGAGAAAATGTCATATAGAAAATGACTGGGCAAGGAAGTACAGCTATATGGCAAGGAGACACTAGAGTACCTCACTCACGCCATTCCACAAATAGATGCCATTACCTTTAAGAGGTACAAAGCAGAGTGCATTCACCATCTTCTACCAAGTCGTGGAGAAAATCTCGACTTTTGCAGCACTTTTTGGACTGCAATTGACAGCTGGCGTTGTTTGTCATGTACTACTTACAATAGGAACAAGCCCAACCACTGATAATGCACTATATCATGTTGAAGTAACTCCAATCCTGAAGGTTTTCTTCAATTTGTCCATGATTTTAGAGACATTTGCAGGCTAGAACAGTGTATAAGATAAAAGTGAAAAGAACAGAAGCAGACATGTTAATGCATGCAGTAGTGTGGAATTTTGACACATGGAAAGACAGCAAACACCATACACAAATAGATGTGATTCACTGTAAGTGGCTTAAAGCAAGGGATGTGTTGTGTAGTTGCCATTTACAAACAATGGACCTGTCATATGATGTTGGAAGACGGCAGTATGGACAGTGGGGGATGCTACTGGTTCATTGGATGCATGTTTATGTAAAGGTCAACCTTATTATGTTGATATAGAAAGAGCACAGTGGCCTAAACAAGCTTGTCAACCGTGGCAAGCAAGAATCTGTCAGGGTAACAGTGAGCGGAAGCGGGTTAGTAATAATTTAGTCTACCACAGTGCTACAAAAAGGGGAAATAGCACTCGAACAAAGATCAGATCAGAGGCAGGGCAAAGTGTGCACCGTCCTGACCATGGAGAGCAGTAGTAAACACGCAGTAAAGGCTGTACTGATGAATGTAAAGCTCTTGCACAGATGTATCTTTAATAGTTTTCAATGTAAATGTTCACATGTGGATAACTTAAATGTATAATGTGTTGTCTCTATCTATTTGTAGGTTTGCCTAGTAGTAGTAGCAGTAGTTGTATTTGTGCTGCCAGTATGTTTGCCTGCATGTTGGTGTTGGCCTCTGTATTCCTCCGATACCGATATACGTGCAACAATACATTGGGGCAAATTCTATACTTGACTTTACTTCCGTTGCATTCTGTCACTTACAGTAAATGCTATTTAAACAGTAATATGTGTTTTACAGAGGATAAGTAAAACCCAAATAAATCAGTGGTGTGTGAACATGTGTTTCAGTGGTGTGTGAACATGTGTTTAGGCACTGTTGCATTAGCAAAACCAGACTGGAGAGAGCATAGCATGACGCTGACATCATAAATGCATGTCTGTAGCAAAGACATTCACTTTTAGTCAAATTTCTTTCAAAATATGAAATGTATGAAAGATTATCTCAGTATTCATTTCTTTGGGGAAGCACAAGAAGTACAAAATTAGAAAATTAAGCCAGCAATATCTCAATGATTTCAAAATGACATTTCTTCACCGAAAGTTCTTCCTATGAATGCTGCCGAAATAAGGGGAGCTACAAACACATAAATTCCCCTTTTTTAAGACTTTAAGGAAACATAGAATTTTTGATGAAGCTTATTCAAGAAGGTGAAAGCAGTGTAATTCTGTTTCATGAATAATTAATTTCCTCCCCCTCGCCACCCTTGATTTTCCCTGACAGGTGCCTGTGTGTCCTATTCCATTACCCATGTCATTTCCTCCCCTTCAACTGCAATCCTCTCTCATGTCCTTAACATTGATCCCTGAGGAATGACATGTGTGGAGGGAAGGGATGGAGTGGGAAGGAGACAGGGAGATAGAAGGAAATTGTAGAAAGAGACAAGGTGGAGGATTGTGGTTACAGCAGGGAATAATGTCCTCAATATTTGGGCTTGTATGCAAGAACACATAAATGGATTAATAGACAAGACAGCCAGAAGGAGAGCTAAGCCATCCCTAAGTCAAAAAGCCAGTCTGAAACCTTGTAGTAGGGCACAATATAAAACCCATGCAGTCGCACTTGAAGTTACCATCTTACTGTACCAACGGTGCGCTCAGCTACAAAAAGCTGTGAGAACCAGCTTGTAAGACACCAGCTTTCAGATGGACAGCTTTCCATCCAAAAACCAATCAGGCTGGCTCACAGACAGATAGAGCTGCTGCTGCTGCTTTGGTGCTGTTCTTCCCCTCTAGTGATGCTAGATAACAGCATGCAACTAGACAAAGTAATCCACTGTAAAAATACTGTTAGAGCTACCCAGAGATAGATAAAGAGGAGGAGGAGAAGAAGGGGGAGAGATATAAAATGTGGATGGGGAGGGGTTATGGGGTGGTTGGACAAGGCGGAAAGAGGGTTAAAGAATGGGAAGCAGAGAGAAAGAAAGGAAGGGGGGGGGACAATTGGAGGAGATGAAGAGACAAAGGGAAAAAAAAGCTTGTAGAGAAGGATGAGGAGCACAGGAAAAACAACAACAAAAGTGTGAAAAGTGACTATTCTGAATGATTGTTTCTCTGCCTGTTTGTGTGCCCCAGACTGGGGTTACACCACAGGCAGCTGCATTCCCCCAGACACTCCAGACAATGGCTGATTAATGAAGAAAAGGCAGCACAACAGCAGGTAGAAGGAGAAAGGGGATATAGGAAGAGGAAGGGAGCCAAAAGAGCAGGAGTGAATGTACAAAAGGGAAAAGGCAGGATGGTCTCGGCTGAGGATCAGCTTCCTCGTTCTGTCTCCACACTTTTCTGTTTCTCTTTGTTTCTGTACCTCTCTCTCTTCTCTCGTTTTCCTCTTTCTTTTCTGCTGTCTCATCCTCTTGCTTTCTGTTTCTGCTGGCTCTCTCCTTCTCTCTCCCTCTCTCCCTCCCTCTCTCTCCCTCTCACTCTGTCTTTGAGTCCAGACAGTGTTGAATGTAGGTCACCCTGTCTGGAAGCTCCTCTGTTTCTCTCCCTCCATTCATTCATTCCACCGTTCTCTGCCTCTCCTTCTCCTCCACTGGGGCTGTGATTTCTGCGGGCTGGGTGCCGGTTGCTGGACAGCTCGCCTAGCTGGATACTGCTGCACTGGATGTGATTTATCTTGCCTGTCGACAGTGCAGAATCTGCACAATCACAAGGCCCGGCTGCATCTATATCCTGGAATGATTTCCATCGCTTTATCAGCAGTAGCACGCAGCTGTAGACTGAGGATAGCCAGAGACCAAGGGGTCATCTGCAAGAGGGTTTTCATAGAAGAGCAGCAAGAAACCTTTGGCATTGCTCCTGCCTTCTCTCTTCCATCCAAAAAAGTCAAAGACCCTTGGAACATTGCATGTTCGCTCGCTTCCAATAATCCACCACATAGGTCCAAATTTCTTTTTCTTTCTTCCCACTTTGTCTGTCTCTTTTTTTTGGCTGAATTGTGCATATTCCTTTTGTAATGACGATTTTCCCAATCTCTTTGAAACAACTTTCTTCACAAGGGATAAGACAGGAAAACCCAAATCGCTGAAATGTCTGCTGGATTTTACAGCAGCTCTCTGTTTAAAAATACGAAACGCCGTGCTGTCTTGCTTTTGCTTGCTCCTCGTCTCGTCCCTTCCAAAAAATATGGGAGTGGAGTAGAGAAGAGTGTGTGTGTGTGAGTGTGTGTCTGCTTCCCCTGCCTGCCGCAGTGCAGAGCGACTGGCTTGGAGAAGTGAGGGAAGCAAAACGCAGACTGTTGCTAACTCTGTGGTGGCAGACTGGCAGAAACTGTCTGTGTGTGTGTGTGTGTGTGTGTGTGTGTGTGTGTGTGTGTGTGTGTGTGTGTGTGTGTGTAGCTGGCTGGCTGCAGTTTTGTATTACAGCAATCAGCTGAGGCCATCAATCAACTATCAATCACTGTCACCACAGTCTTTTGTGTATTTGTGGGATGGTAAGTGGGGGTTTGAGTGGGTGTGGACACGGCAGTCATCAGCTTAGAGAATGCACAAGACACACACACACACACACACACACACACACACACACACACACACACACACACACACACACACACACACACACACACACACATATAAAAATATAGTCACAAATACTAATCCCAAGAATCTTGCTTAGTCATTCTTCTTTTCTTTATTACAGTCTGTATTTTCCAAATGTGACATCTCTTCTCATGACCTTACTGCGTCTCAACCTAGCTTATACAGTCTATGTTCTTAACTGTTCAACTATCAGGAGTGATTACAGCAGAACATAGAGGAGACTAGGTGTTCATAGTGTACCATAGCCTATAGACCGATGTTTACCTGGATCAGAAACAGATGTTTATTCCTGTTTACTGATAAGGGGCTTAATTATTCTACAGATAAACACATAAACACATATAACATATAACACATTGTAACTTCCTTTTGTCAGCTATTTGAACCATAAGAGAACCAGGAAGAACTTGTGATATGCTCGTCACCTTAGGAATAAAATTGTGTGATTAAAAAAAAAAAACTTGAGATGGAAAGAGCTCTCTGTATGACACACTACCGTGTCTGCCTGCTCGTCTGGGGGAAATTGCTTGGCCCTTGATTCCGAAGTGTCCAGCATAAAAAGACGGACAGAAAGAAGGACGTTGAGGATAAAGTCACGCACCGACCGTAGAGACAAAGCCGTTTATTTTCCTCTCATCTCTTGCTCTGTCTTCTTCTGAGGGAAGAGTGCTTACTATTCCACTTGTCTTTCAGCTCAGCTCTATAGGTGCTAGGATTAGTTTAGGCTGTAACAAAGAAAGACTGCTGTTCTGTGATTATAATACCATCCAGAGCACATACATATGTGAGTAATTTTTACCTACCTAGTATTAACAGCTCCAATTACCCACTTTTTAGGGGCACTCATTGGTTCTAGGCACCTTGATTTTTAAAGGAGTATCTCAGAGTTGTGTTGATTCCTGGTGGAGTTTCACCATCTATTGTGCACTGTCTGAGTTCTGTGTGCTGATTAACGGAGTACCAACATTAGTTAATTGGAGCCATTTTAATAGTTTGCAACTGTTCAACTAATTAAATATCAAATTAATCACTAATTGAATCATTCTAATATTCATAATATTAAATTGATAATAAAGGTCGCAACATTTCCCCAAAGAAGATAATTTTCTATTACAAACATTCTACAGTAATTTGGCTCAAATGCAGTCCATAACAATGAGTTCTGTTGCAGAGGAGCAGGCACATATTATAGATTACTGACCTCCCCACAGAATGTCCATTAATATTTGCGTACACAAAATGTACACCTTACAAAGGTGTACATTTTGACATAAGAATAGTAAAAACGTAACTATTAACTTCGCTGTACCTCAATATTGGCATAAAATGTGTTGTCAACATCATAGGCTAACAGTTATGATCTAATGGGACAGGCTGTCAGCCCATGGGAATGCAGGATATGACTCTCAATATGCAAAATAACAACATTTAAACTGCACAATATTTCTTATTACTTTTACTGTAAACAGGAATAACTTTGCATTGAATCATCCCTTGAAATCAGCAAATAATCACAAGATCTAAAAGCTGAAAGTAAAACCGTAGCAGTAGCAGTTTGGTGGTTTGCATCCTCCCAGAGTAAAAAGGAATTTAAGAGTGCATGTGGTGTCAATGTACTTGTCAAAAAGATGCAGTCTAGGTCAGGGATTTATTTAGGAAGAATCATCTACTGTGGTCCTAAATCTTAAAAACAGCAGCTTCCTCCACCTTACTTGATTTCACTGTTTTTCTTCTCCCTGTTGAAGCTCCAGATGCTCAGTTTCTTCTTCTCTGCCTCCACCTCTGAGCTCCTGAAAAGAGGATATGAATATGTTTTTATTTCATTTCCCAAAGGGTTGTTGTGAAGCACTCATAGACATGCGGCTAGAATTCACCAAGTCAGTATTCCAAAGCAAAATGACCAGATGAAGCAACAAATGCCTGAAGCTGATTTTTATCATTCACTATCAGCAGTTTGATCTCCTCCTCAGCCTTGCTTGCCCTCTGTATCCATTCCTTCTGTTTCATGGGTCACATCTCCTCTAGCTCCTTCCAGCTCATGGACTCATTTTCCCCAGATGATTCAGCTCTTTCTCCTTTACACTCAGCGGTGCCAAAGTCTGCAGATGTGCCTCTGTGCAAGCTTCCCTATGGTAAGTGACCTGCCTGATCTCTGTCTCCTTTAATTTCACTATCTGTTCCAGCTTTCGGAATTAACAGTCTCTTCTGCTTTTCCTTCTTTTTCATGTCCTCTACTGTCTTTTTGTTCTCTGTGACAAAATCTTTCCATTCAGCTTTTAACCTGTTGTTCTCTACCTTCTGCACATGTAAGTGTTCAGCGAAGGGAGATCATTTCTTCTTCTCTGTTTGATTTTCTTCCTGCATCCGTTAAATTGTTCTTGTTTGTTCTATCCTTGTTCCTCTGTAAACTCTTCTTCTCTTGTCCTCCTCCCTGCTGAGATCCGATCTGGCGAGGGTGCAGCTCTGTGCCTTCAGAGCTGCGTTTGCTGAAGAAAGCCTTGGGTCTTCTTCAGTGAAAGGGAAGCCTTGTCAAAGTGTGCGCACACCTGAGCTGGGAGACACGTCTGCAGTTTGAGCCGATTTACGGGACAACCCCACCCAACTGCACTCCAACTTAAACATTTTGACACATTGTTTTCACTTCATTTGAACTGAGAGTACAGCTGGAGTAATGTTTACATCTAAAGAAACATGCATGTAAAATGGGAAGAAAATCTAACTGCAATCTTCTGCTGAGGAAAGTCACCTATAGCCTGTCACAAACTGTGTGACTAAAAGTGGGGTTTTCTGTTTCTATGAAAGAATGTGTGTATCAAATGTACGTGTCTACATGAGTGTGTTCAAGTGTTTTGTCAGGACAGAAGCTAAGCAGACAGATGGATGCTGCATCACCGGTCTAAACAGCTGCTGGTTATTGAGCTTGTATTACCAACAGATTAAGACTCAGTCCACCCACTGCTGACACATGGCCGTCAGCTTTCAGACTAATACTGAGAAAACAGGATGTTAGTTTTTAAGAATCTTAGGCTTTTAGACGTACAACTCCTCATTATTTTAAGAATAGAACTTTTGCGATTATGTTTGCATTCCAAAAATTGAAAACTCAGGTTGTGATTTTAAAATACATTTGGAAATAGATGTGGGTCTTGACTTTGTATACAATCCTTACAACTCTTGTTTTGTGTAATAGTGGCAACATCTTAAGAGCTAAGTGTGAAACAATCACATATCAAATATCTATGTTTAATGTGTTTAATGCAATACTAGTTTATCACGACCAAACATGTACGACACCATGGGACACTACTGAACTTAAACTTCTAGGCTGAATCACAATGTAGTATATTATTGATAAATAAAGTAGATTAGAAGATATTTCTAAGAGGGCACCAATATGAAAAGAAATATTAAATTTTTTATAAATCAAACCTTGCTGATTCTAGAGTAGAGCAAAAATGGTTCCGAGAATAAAAAACAGAACAAGATTTGAGAAGGTTAACAGCAGTGTGATATCACAGAGACGAAGATGTGTCATTCACCTGATGAAGACTGAGGAAATGTAAACACAAGTGACAACCTCTTTAAAACCTCTCTCGCTGACTTAATCTGCGTGGCTCTCATTTTTTTCCTTTCTCGCTTCTACCTCTCTCTCTGCCCCTCACAGATACATGTTGTCAGCCACATCCTCATGCCTGCCAGGTGTGAATAGGGAGATGGCAGTCAGTAATTGGTGAGAAAGCACTTTGTCACTTTGCTGGATGGAGGACAGATTACAGCCAATATGTTTCTAATATGTTGGAAGACAGAGAATAGAAATCATATCCATTCTTGTTAAAGAAACCCAAAGGGAAACTTCAAAAATGAAAAACAATATAATTTAGCTCAAATCTCGCAAAACTCAGCTCATTTAGAAATAATGACAATTATGATGATAATCTAATGACAATAATAATAGTAAATTAAGTTCAATAACAAAAGGAATTTAATTAAATTACAAATTATGTTTTAAAATAAATTGAATTGAAAAAAAAATGAAAGAATGAATTAGATGAAATAAAAATTGATTATCTTGGTTTTCAGTTTTCGGAATAATTTTCACAGATGGTGAGATATTTCATCAACAACGCAAGCGCAATTTTCTAGTGCCAAGTCTTGGAGAGGCATGTCACCTCCCGTGTTTTGGAAGTTTTTCGATTTGCTGGTAAGCTGATTCTTATTGACACATATGACATCAAAATATACTTTTAAAAGTTAATTACTGTTGTATTTTTTCAAAACACTGACACGATGAGGCCCATTTTCAGAAGTTTCCCTACTCAGCCAGTTAGGAGCTACTTTTAGAGGTTTTGTGAGTATAACCCCTGATCTATTTTGTATCTTTGACACTGTGTATAATATGTCAATAAAATGTCAACAACGGTAAAACGATCGTAGAGCGTTGTAACACTAACAGTTATTAAAAAATGTTCTGTCTGTCAGAATCATCTGAACTGCACTCCCTTTCTTTCTTTCTTTCTCCAACGATCATTTCCCGCTACCTGTATTCCTTTGACCCTGGCCCTGATATTGAATGACTGCACCATCAAGCCCCTGAAACAGCAGAGCTCAACCTTTGTTATGTCAAAACCAGCTGTCTCTGTGTGTGTGTGTGTGTGTGTGTGTGTGTGTGTGTGTGTGTGTGTGTGTGTGTGTGTGTGTGTGTGTGTCTCATCCATTCTCTAGAGGAGGTAGTTAATCTCAAGAGATGTGAACCACACACACATGCTGCCGCCTCATCACCTGAGGTTCACTCCCGGGACCCTTCCATGTGTGTCAGCCATGCAGTCTGCCTGGGTTGGGTTAGAAGGTATCTCAAGAGAGTTATGACACACACACACACACACACACACACACACACACACACACACACACACACACACAGGCTCCCAGGAGTAAAGGTTGGAGGAGACAAGGTGACACTGTGTCTCTCTGATACCTGGTTTCTGTCAGAGCTCGGTGACAACTGGTCACCTCTGACTGGACACACACACACACACACACACACACACACACACACACACACACACACACACACACACACACACACACACACACACATGTATGTATGTATGTAAATGCACACAGATGAACATGCACAAACCTCACACTTCTGCCCAACCACACAAATAAAACACATAAATGAGCAGATGAACTCAGGTATATGCACACAAATACATAAATGCAGAGTTATGCACACAGAGGCAGCACACACATCCCACTGTTTACGCATTCATTTCTGATTTGAGCCACAACCTTGCATGGCAGATTGAAGTAGTCTCTGCGGTGACCAGTCACCTACTGCAGTGACAGAGGACATGGTGTCTCACACTGTGGCCCTTTCCACATGAAGGTCAGATGCAAAATGTCAGAAGTACTTAAATATGCATGTGCCACTTGAATGTGTAGCACTGTTAACTCTCAGAGTGACAGCGAGTGTATTATTCCTTTGTCGGCAACCTGAGCCTTTTACATCTTGCTACAGCCTGTTCATTATGCCCTTGTGTCACTCTGTTAGGATCAAACTTCTTAGTTTTACATAAATTACATGATAATGTAATTGAGAAAATGTTCAAATTGAATCAGAGGTTATTGTGCTAAAAACTTTCCATCCAATATGACTCGCATACACCAGAGTTAGACACAATACTGTTTCATTTAGAGCAGACTATTTAACATTATTATAAGCATTAGTTGCAAATTTACAATAGTCATCCAAATAATGTTTATAGATGGTTTACAAAACATTTTTTAACCATTGACAATGTATTAACTATCTACATGTATAAACTTATTTTATATTACACTAATCTGTTGATAAAATAGCATAAATTAGGCGATAACATTACTAATAATTAGTAAACATTATTTAAATCATAATTGTATTGTTTGTTAACAGTAAAATAACTATAAAATAAAGTTTAAATAACTATCAATTTGCCATTTATTAGTGATGTTGTTATAAAATGTTTGTCACATATTTATCTGCTGAATGCGTGGATGTGTTTGGGTGTATTCCACTTAATCACTACCTTGGTAGTTCAGCGTGGCCCGTGTTTGCTCTCACCTACAGAAAAGACCTTGAAAGGCGACAGATGTTCAAATTCACCTTGCTGAACTTCACAAATCAAAGCTAGAGCACTAATAATGAGTTCTTGTCAGTTGAGAAAGAGGAGAGATTGTGAGGTTAAAATAAGTACACACACACACACACACACACACACACACACACACACACACACACACACACACACACACACACAGACACACACACGGTCCCAAATACACACCACCAATCATTAACAGCTAAGCTAGGGTCATACTTTGCAGCTGCTCTTTCTGGATAAGATAAGACTTTGACTGCTGAGAGTGTGTGTGTGTGTGTGTGTGTGTGTATGTGTGTGTGTGTGTGTGTGTGTGTGTGTGTGTGTGTGTGTGTGTGTGTGTGTGTGTATGTGTGTGTATTTATGTCTGCATCTTTGTCTGTATCTGTGCTTGAAAACACCTGTTCAAACAAAGCTGTAGAAATACGACTGAATAAATACATTTCATATATACAGTAACCAGCCATCTGTCTGTTATAGTGTTGTAAAAGACTGTGTTGTTAACATTGACTTTGATGACAGTAAAACTATAATAAATCAAAGAGCTTCATTGTATGTACTTTAGTGATACATGCTGTGGGCCGTATTGTCACGCGGGGAAATAATGTTTTCATGAGGTAGAGTATTTTTTTCCTCGCCTCAACCCCACCGTAGGCTGTTATCCAATCGCCCATTGCAATTTTAGTGTCAGTGTTTTCCATCCACCTGGGTGACAGTGTACTTTGCACGTTTTACATGTGGCTTTTTTTCAGTGGTGAAGGTGCATCCACATACACATCTCCAAAATCACATGAGTCCCTTTTAGTCTTGTTTCAATTTAATTATACCATCTTCAACCAGTAGACACCTCTAATTGCACACATGCATTTAAAAAAAAAAAATTCCAATTATGGCAGTCATGTTGTGAAGGCAGAGTGAAGACTGACTTTTATTCTCACCTGCATCTCTAATTCACCACAGTCTCCATATATGAATGACTTCTCTTTCCGCTTATTAAATCTCTTTACAGCCACTGAAGGAGGCAGGTATGCGGTGCACCTACAGTCTCTGATTTGAGTGGCAGGCTTTGTCAAAGTGTGATTATACACACCAGATCCACTGGTTATCTTGATTAACTTTTGCACTACCAACATTGAGCTGTTTCAAAATAGCCATGCCAATTTCTGCGTGTATGTGCATCAAATGGGTAAGTCGGTTTGGTATATCGTAGTAATTCACACAACCTGCCAGTTTATGCGGTGAAAATATTCAAGGGTGTTAGAGATGGTGACATCCTTGAGATGCATGGGGACACAGAATTTAATCAGTTCCATGAAAAAAAAAATCCTGAAACAATTAAAACTTTTCTCACTTCTTTGCATCACTAACACCCATTAGAACAGTCCATTCCAACCAATCCCCTCAATAGCACAACACAGGGTTAGCAGGGGCAACCGCAACCAAGGTAGCACCTGAAGCATCATATTTTTAATTGCAATAGAGGTCAACTTGTGGCTGTGACAACCAGCAAGATGTAGTAGAGCAGAATGATAATTGTTAATATAAACGTGTTGGGTTTTGTCAAGGCTAAACATTTCCCTTTTAGTGTAATATATCATCATATTTCAAAAACAGTTTTAAACAGTTTTTTTTTCTTTATCTTTCTTGCATTTCCTATATTTAATTATTATATTATGTCTGAATATAACCCTTTGTTTTTAGCAATGTATTTTAATAAGTTGACATGTTTCGGTCAACATGTTTCGTAATGGATCCGCTAGTTATGATTCAAAGTTCGAGCAGGCTAAACTCTAAGCAGGGTTTGTAACAGCCGGTTAATGTACCGCTTCTTTAATTTTTAATATGGGAAGATTTTAAGTTTTCATGAAACTGACTGGATGTACTCTGAGTGGGTGGCTGACCATATGGTGTCAGTTTTCTGAATAACAGATGACCTCAGATCAGATTTATCGTGAGAGGGACACGGGGAGAGAAAAGAAAGAGAGATGGGGGTGCTTTGGCAAAACTGTTCATCTAACATTCATGCCAATAAAACAAACTGAGCTAAACTGAAGCGAGAGGGAGAGAGAGAGAACTGAGAGACGGAAAGGCAGATAGCAGAGACAGGGGAGTGAATGAGAGACGGTAGACGATAGTGAGAGAGATCAGAGAGGGAGCAAGACTTCCTGCTACGCCTGTATAAAGGCAGAGAGATCAAGTTCTTTACCAAAATAAAACTCACATAGCAAGAGTTTGACACACTCTCAGACCAAAACAAAATTCAATATTTACTGGAAGAAAAACAGACACTGCCATGGAAGCAACACAATATGTCACAGCCTGAGGGAAAAAAAAACACAGAACTGGACTGAGCTTCTTTAAAATGTGCCCCCTTTTATAGTCCTCACCATTATCATTGCATTCATCTGTTAATCTAAGACTCACCTTATCAGTTATATTATATTATTCTTTAATGATTTGTTCGACCCAACTCCTTGTATGTTTATTTAGTACAGTGTATACTATCTATCTATAGTGTATATAGTGTAGTTGTGTGCAAATAATTTATTTTCTTACATTTTTTGTTCAACATGCTTTGGTAGGAGTGAACATAGTGGTCGTTCAAATAAAAGCACATTAGAGAGAAAGAGAAGTAGTTAGTAAAGTGCAGTACAGAGGGGGAGGGGAAAGAGTAGAGAGAGAGAGAGAGAGAGAGAGAGAGAGAGAAAGAGGACAGACAAAGAAAGGGGGGGGGGGGGGGTTGCGGGAGACACCCAAAAGAACACCTGTTGAGATTAGGGTTGGCACGCGACCCACTCCAACTCGCGTGGCAGCTGCACCTCACTGGAACAATGGCAGTAAAAGAGAGAGACAGAGAAAGCGAGAGGAAAGTTTGAATGCACTACTTATCCTTTCAGGTCAGTGTGTGTGTGTGTGTGTGTGTGTGTGTGTGTGTGTACGTGTGGCATACTAATGTGTGCACTGAGAGAGGGAGGGAGAGACAGAGAGAAAGAACTAGAAACAGAGAAGTGTAGGCCGCCAAGAAAAAGACATGTGTATTCAAGTTAACTATGAAGCCAAAACTAGGTGAAAGGTCTTATTTATCTTTGGTTTGTAGAATAGAATAGAATAAATAGAGGACACCTGCTCAAGGTACTGAATAAGGTGTTAGCTTAAAAAGCCAGCCAGCTGTCACCCCAGGTGCACTGAGTTTGTTGGAGGTGAGAAAAAAAGTATAATTAAGAAGATGTACTATATTTGAAAATTTTAGAATGACTTTAATAACGGCTTTACAGTGTGTTCATAATGACCTAAACATATTCCCAGTTTGAGTTTATTTTTTTTGTTGCTTTAAATGTATACAGAATATTTTTAAACGTTAGTGTATGGTTTAGAGTATGCTTTCCTGAATGCTAAATCCTGTTCAAACAAGGTAGGGCCACTTCCAGAGCATAGACTTATACAGGCTATAATGTTCTACTGAAGTTCCTTATTAAAATGGCATTGGTGTGAGTGTATGAGTTAACATTCTTATTTCCATTGCAGTTCTGCTCCATGAACACACAAATTGGAGCCCAATTACCCATTGCTTTACTTGGATGCACTGCAGATATGAGGCCATATTGACTATAATTGTATCCAGTGAAATGCATCCAGTAACATTGGTAACTATACTTTCATATAATTTCCCAGTGGTGATCCTAGTCACCTCTGACTCTCCTTTCATTTAGACTCACAACATCTGACCATCTATCTCAATCACTCACTCTCTTTCTCTCAGTCACATACACACACAGACCTACTTTCATTTCCATTTCCAATTCATTTCACATTTTGATGACATTTTCATGTGCAGAAATGTGCTCTCTTGGAAGGTGAATTAATTACAGTGGTGACTGATTTTAACGGAGCAGATTCTTTATTTTTTTTTAACCAACTTCAAAGTGCTTTAACTGCCTGGTCCCCCTTACCACAGTCATGGCATTCATAGTTTTCTCAAACACCCACGCAC
Organism: Perca flavescens; assembly: GCF_004354835.1. Lineage (NCBI taxonomy): Eukaryota > Metazoa > Chordata > Actinopteri > Perciformes > Percidae > Perca > Perca flavescens. The sequence continues at coordinate 24,834,533 of NC_041336.1, forward strand.
ACATACAGAGACACACTGCACAACAGCATCGCTTGGATGCCTCTCTATCGCACAGAGACATTATGTAATTCACCCCTGGTAACTGTTCTGGATGCTCGGTCTGATCTCTGTTACCCTCCCTAAATTCTCTGCAACACAGCCGAGCTGAGTCCTCTCCGGCTATGCGACGCCATCTAGCGACCATCCAACACTGCACTGTAGCCTCTGCTTGTTTCCTCCTCATTCCTCCTTTCCTTTTTTGAACTCGTTACTGATTTAAAAGTTAAAATAAACTCATTATTTTGTTGGGGAAACTGCATTAGGCCCGATGAAACAAAGATAGGCAGCGACTGGTGTCTGATATATGAAGGTATGTTATAAAATAAGCAAAAAGTAGAAAAAAAATATAATTTGTATTGAACATGATTATGATAACTTGGATAATGTAACGTTGACAGTCTAACAGTGTTGTGCTTTTCTATGTGCCCTAAACAAAAGAAACAATGTGTCATGTTGTTAATACTGGCCATCATTTAGTTTATAAAAAAGGTGCTATCTTGTTTGGTAGTAAATTGGATATAATTTCCGTCGTGCGTAAAAGGGATGAAGTGTGCGCAAAAGCGCAGTGGCGTGCATTTACTGTCACCCGTTGTTGTTTGTGTCACTACACGGAAAACTGCACTCGATGTCAGTTAGAGGTGTGCGGATGTATGTATGCTCGCTTCTTCGCCCCCCCCTTTCCTCTGTCTGGTGAGCTAGAGATGGTTGGTTCGATGTGTGTTTATGTGACAAAGGACCGCCCAGGACCCGCCTCGTAGAGAGAGAGAGAGAGAGAGAGAGAGAGAGAGAGAGAGAGAGAGAGAGAGAGAGAGGTGAAAGCGCAGAGCATAGACAGTTTGGCTGGGAGTCTTTTCACACACCAGCTTAACGATCATGATGTGTCCAATACACATTTCCCTGTTTGTGGAGCGCTCACTAAGAGAGGCTCAACTGTTGAACTGGTCTTGTTTAACAACGTGTCAGTGATGCAAGACCTCGGTCAGCGACCACCTGTGGGCAAACAACCACCAATTAAAACAATTATCAATTTTATTAATTTGTAAAAGTAACCTCTTTCCTATGAGTGATCACTTTTTAAAATGTACAGTACATCGGATACACATAGTAGTGTGTCTTAAAAGGTGGACCTTTAAGGTTTTACTCTCCATAACAGCTTTGAAGTGTTCTGGCGCCAGATTCCGTATTTCGGTGTTATAGGTGTGCACCATTCATAACACCAACACAGACAATTAGATACATATTACAGGGTACATTTCTTTTATTCAGTATCCCCCAGGCAACACAGTGGCACAAACTGTGCTCAGTGTTAAAGTTTCCATATGGTAAAGTACACTTAGCTTCCCATATAGCTATATGTTAATGATATGCACATGGGCTGGTGGTAAGAGAGTAAAAAAGGGGTTCCATAACATAAGCCAGTGTCTCTTTAAAAAATTGAAGTTTCTTGTTGTATTCTGGAATGAGGTCAGACACGAGGCTCCTCATTGCACGCGCTGATTATTATTAGATTCCATTTTCAGCCAATCAGCGCCGAAGGGGGCGTGAGTTTGGCACAGAAGCAGGGTAGCGACAGCGTCCCATTGGTGGATTTTTATCGCCGTTGTATCTCCGGGAAGGGATAAATACAAGCAAGGGGGGCCGAGACTGGAGGGCTGCTTGAAACTCGACTGCAGGTCTGCAGATGGAAGGCGCACAGTGTAACTCTAGGTTCCTTTTTTTCCTCCCCAGCATGCATGGCTTTTGTTTCTAGGAGAGGGGACAGAGCAGATGCAGAGAAAAGCACTTACCTTACACTCTGTACTTGGGAGCCTATTTTAAGTGCCCGAGTGCACAGTGTGGCACCCAGTCTGCGCTCTGCAGCTGCATAGACTATGTTCAGCAACCACACGGCTGAATTGATTTTATAACAGAAAGAAGAGGCTGAGAGAGAGAGACAGATAACAGAGTACTCAGTGGAGAGTGGGCTATACTGTCCGTGTTGTTTTAACACAAAACCTGGAAATTAAACTTTTTTTTTTTTACACATTAGCCTTTTAAGGCTACACTGGACTGAACTGTTACCGAGTTTCCTGCACATCTCAGGAGTGAATTATTTCTTGCGCTTTTTTTTTTTACTCCGCTCAAACTGTAAAGAGGGGGAGAAAAGAACTGAGTTTGCTTTAAAGTGAATCGGAGGACCAAGGAGAGAGGGAGATAGAAAGAGCAAGTACACCGCTCTGTGTATAACTGGGCAACATGGTGCAGAAAATGAGCCACACCGAGAGCACCGCCGAGGCGCTGTCCTTTTTTGCCGGAGATTCGAGCTCCGACTCCGGAGCGTGCATGGATCTGGACCCGGCCGCTTCGCCTCTCTCCCCGGGCTCCACGGCGTCTTCGACCGCCGGGGACAAGCTGGGAGAAAACCCGGCATGGTGTAAAACTCCCAGCGGTCACATCAAGAGACCCATGAATGCGTTTATGGTGTGGTCACAGATAGAGAGGAGGAAGATCATGGAGCAGTCTCCGGACATGCACAACGCTGAGATCTCCAAGAGGCTGGGGAAGCGGTGGAAGCTTCTCAGAGACAGCGACAAGATCCCCTTCATCAGAGAGGCGGAGCGGCTCAGGCTCAAGCACATGGCGGACTATCCCGACTACAAGTACCGGCCGAGGAAGAAGGTCAAATCAAGCGCCTCCAAGCCTGGCAGTAACGGAGACAAGGGAGAGAAACTCAACAGTAGCTCTAACAACACCAGCACTAAGACATCCTCATCTTCGAGGAAGAATGGATCCAAATCACCCAGCAGCAGCAGCAGCAGCAGACCCCACAAATCACTTTTCGGCAGCAGCAGCAGCAGCAGCAGTAGTAGCACCAATGCATCACCGTTTGCCTCTGAGCACACATCAGAGCACCATCACAACTCTCTCTACAAGTCGAAATCTGTCTCCTCAGCAGCCAAGCAGATACCGGATGGCAAGAAGCCCAAGCGGGTGTACGTCTTCGGGAGCAGCGGGGCCAACTTGAGCGTCAGCCCCGCGTCCTCCGTCGTGGTCCCGGCCAGCCCGACGCTCAGTAGCTCGGCGGACTCCAGCGACCCGCTCAGCCTGTATGAGGACGCGGCCAGCGGCAGGGAGGAGGGAGCTGACTCCCCCGCCAGCAGCAGCAGCAGCAGCAATCTGGGCGGTCACACATACAGCAGTCGGCGGGCTTCCTCACCGACTCCCTCCGGCTCTCACTCCTCCGCCTCGTCGCACTCGTCCTCATCCTCTTCCTCGGAGGATGAAGAGTTTGAGGACGACTTGCTCGACATTAACCCGAGCCCCAGCTTTGATAGCATGTCGCTGGGGAGCTTAGGCTCCTCGGTGCTGGACAGGGACCTGGATTTGAACTTTGAGTCCGGCTCCGGGGGCTCCCACTTCGAGTTTCCAGACTACTGCACGCCCGAAGTAAGCGAAATGATCTCCGGGGACTGGCTGGAGTCCACCATCTCTAACCTGGTGTTCACGTACTGAGTGAGCAAAATGCAAAACAAAACGACAGGTAAATGTCCTGCGAGCTAAAAATCTGACCACACGCAGAAACCGGAGTTCCTGGTACAGTGGGCGTAATAGTTCAAGTGTTCTAGGTAAGAAACACCAGGCAAGTAAAACCCCACTGAAACTAGCCCCCGTCTCGTCCATAAAGGCAAGAGCTGCAAATCGTTGGAGAGCTAAACTTTAAAGCGAATAACGTGCTCTTCCTACTTTTTCTTTGGATGCGTGGACTGGGGGACTTGGTTCCACCACAAAACTGGAGTGCAAACACGAGAAGGAGAGAAAAATGAAAGACTGACTGTGTTTCCTGAGAGTGAAACGCTCACTGTTTTTGAACTGAACAACTTAACTGTGATTGATTTGCACGTTATGCGGTCCGCCGTTCACTTAATCAATATTGTTGCTGATTTTAAAAAAAAAAGGGACATTTCACAACTTTTTACCAATCGCCAAGTGAACTTCACCACTAAACAGGTACAGAAATAGGACTGTCGTGCGACTTTTTTTTTTTTTATTATTGTGGTGTGTCACCGAGAGGGATTTCTAATGAAACCGAGGTGGGTTGATGTTTTTTATAAGTCGAATATTTTCTCAAAAGCAGAAAACATGTTAAGCATGATAGCCTACTTTGTCACTATCTTGTGCTGAGATTTTCTGTGAGGCTGTCGAGCAATTTCAAAACTAGTATTAGGGTTATTTAAATAGATTGGTGGCGCTCGCTTTCGGTTCTTCTCTTTTTGAAAAAAAAAAGGACATTGAAATAATCACCAGCTGTTGTAATTTTTCAAACTTCAGGATTAAAACGCAACTTCAAATCTGTGCTGAACTTTATACACGTGTTCTCTACGATTCAGGACCAAAATTCTTTAATTTCAGATGATAGCTATGGAGAAATCCTCACCGATTTTTTTTCATCCTCTGAGCTTTGTTTTGTACATTTATTCAGATGCCATTTTATATGGGATGTTGTATTTATATACTGGGCCAAGCATTTTGACTTGATCATTTTTTATTTCTTTGTACATGATCTAGTCCTGTTTTTTTTTTCTTTTCTTACATGGTTGTTTGTCAGTATGTGTCTGTCACATTTCCTTCTCAGGCGAAGGGCTAGAGTTTTAAAAACACACAACTTTTGATTTCATTTTATATTTAAATGTACACACTTTTTGGACACTTAAAAGAGAGGAAACAGTTTGATTATTTTCTCAGTGTATTTTTGTACAAATCTATATAGAAAATGGGGGAGTCAACAATCGGTGTGTGTAGCCTACGAATACAGCTGTATTGGATTTCCTAATTTTTAATACCCCGGCAGGCTGGTTTTCATGCTGCCTTCAAGTGCTCATGGTAAACTCGTACTTATGACTTGTATCGCTTGTTCAAATGCTTTTGTAAGAACAGCCAGCAAAATAGACCTTCACTCACTATGGTGCCTATTGTTTTTAATTTTAGAAATTAAAGGCACCAAGGTATTTTTTACTTAAGTGACAAAGGGAATAAGAATTCAGTGTGAAATTAGCCTAGTGTTTTATTCACAAATCTGGAAAACTTTCTTTGACTTTTACCAGCACATACTGACAGGACGTCTTTGATGTCCAATCCCTGAACAACCCATATTGTCAGTACAGACATGAGATACTTAACCACGAAGTTATAAGGATGCAATTACGATTTTTCCGACAGCACTTGAAAGCAGCACCAGCCTTTGTATCTGCCTACCTTCTACGTTTACAGTGCCAGTCTGCAGGCTCCTTAAAGACACAGGAATGCATTATTTCTAGAGGCTATTCCTGTGGACCGTGTGGGTTAACAGCATCACTATCTTAAGCAGCCACTTGTTTTTGCATTTCCCGTCAGATATCTTGCCTATGACAACAAATGAGGAGATTGTAGCTTTAAATTTGACTTATTTCTTGATGTTTTCATTAATTGATGTCACATTTGCCAGTCAACCTCTGGATTGAACAGGCTATCAATACAGCAAGCAAACAACAAGGATGATAACACCAAGCATATTCAAATTTCTGACTTGAGTTCCGCAACACCTACTTGTTCTGCGTTTCTCATTGTATTTGAATATATAATCTTTTCTACTTGTCAGCTAACTATTAGCTAATAATTGTTTTAGTATCTTTATGGCATGGTGAATAGCATTTGTATTTCAGATTCAGGTTATTAGCTGTTGTGTTTTTCAGAAAAAAATGAAAAAATGAGGAAAAATGAGGAAAAACGATGAAACGTGAACTCGATCTTTGTATATTTGACTGTATCATAAAGCAAAAAGATTGTGTGTTTATGTACGTTGTTGCTATCGAGGACAGGCACTGTCTAGAACTGCTATCTTTTACACATCCTTACTTACATTTAAGGTGGTCAGTTCAGGACTCTTTTTTTTTTTATATATATATGAAAGCATTTTTAAATATATTTACTTTATTTTTCATCCATCCTGTGCAATATGCTGTGTAGAATTATCATTTATTGTCTCTAATCATGCCATAAACAAAGGAACCACCCTTTTTTTGAGACTCTGAGAAAGGGAGGGGAAACTCATGCCAGCTAAATTGTGTCCATTCACTGCCTGTCAGATTGTTGATATAAACTTGTGTACAGAACTTTTTCAAGGAAGGAAATAAATATCAGCTGGAACTGAAACTCCACAACTCTTTTCTTGATTCTTTTCATCTCTTTGACATTCAGCAGTTGGCCCCCTCAAAAAAAGGTTGTATGTCCAATATTGGATTCCAGAAATGGCTCATATAAACTCCTAATTATCATTACCAACTGTGTGCATTGATAAGCATGGCATTGATCTTTTTGCAATGCTTTCCAAAAAATATAAAAGGAGAGTTAGTATTCAAAGCAAGAACACAAAAAAAACATCAAAGCTATCTACTCAGCTTATCACTACACCTGCTTTTTTAAACCTTACTATATGGATTGGTTCCCAAAAGTGGTTAACATGGAATAACCAACAAGCACAGGCTGATAAATGACTAGAACACGCTTTTGGGAAATCCACTCCAATTGTGTGATAACATATGCATCCCAACCAATAACTACCTTCTTCTTCAGAGGAAGGTAACAATGATTGTGGGGATGGCAGTGTGAAATAAAAATTTGATCTTTTTCTATAGTTTATTTGTTTAGATATTAATAAGTAAAACCCTTTTTTTGCAAACATCTCCATCTAGAAGAACATGCTTTGTTTTTCAAAGTTTCACATCAAAGGATTGCCTATGTCTGCACATCCTTCTTAAAAACATTTTGTACACAACACAACAGTGTCTTCTATGCTGAGTGTAAATAGCCCACAGATGATCAACTAATCTTTTGGAAAGCTCATCACTGAGTTATGAAAAAGCACACTTCCATTCCCAGTTATACTGCAATAGGCAGGACTGATTTAAAAAGAGTTTTATAGCAGGCTACCCCCTTTATTAGGATGCATGGTCTTGATTCTGTAAAGCTTTTGGGAAGCTTAGGCTACAACAGCACTCTGGAGCCAAGAAATAGATGCATTTATATAGACTCAGACAGAGCAAATCAATAAGATTATTTTAACCCTATCGTGACAGATATTTGATAGGTTTTCATGTTAAGCCCCCATAAGGCTTAAGTGTACATCATGCAATCAAAATGTATCTTAGTAGGGGAGTGGGGATCTGAGACCTGGATGTCCCATACTGATGATTATATGGTCATGTGACATGACATTTCTTAGAAATGAGTCTATACACATGTTGTAATCCCAACAACACTCAGTATATCTTTTGGTGTGAATAGGTGTATTTTCAGGAATCCCAACAAATTATGAATTCTTAAAGTCACACAATTTTTCACAAGCTTAAAACACAATAATGAATTACAATGGATGTACGTACAGATATATGTTTCCCCCTTGAAATTTTACAGAACAATCACCGTTAAAAAGATTACGCATTAGAGAAAACCTGCTGATTTAAATATATACTGCCTGCATCCTTTGTCACATCACCTCCTGGAAAGTCAATACTCATTGACTCATCTGCCCAACATGAAAAGCTAACCTTTGCTGACCAAAGTAGTCTTTACAACAGAGGGGCTACTATTAGCACATCTGTACATTGTACAGGTAGCGTATCCATTCACCTAGAGGCCATGTTAAACAGCCTATAAAGTGATAAAGGTGAGCAGTTTTACCACCATCCCATGACTAACAGCACTATTACTAATGCGCTTCTGGAGTAGCCAATTATGTTGCCTGCTTAGGTTTGTCTAATTGCCTAAAACATATTCCTACTGAAGAATAAAATGTCCCTCATTTACATCATTAATAAAAGCTGCACACATACTAGGGTCACTTTAATTGGCTGAATGATGAGGAATAGCTGTAATAAAGGCTTTTTTATTGTAGAATGCACAATAATCAGTTCTTAAGGCAAATGTTCTTGGGCTTCACCCAGGCAAACTGATTCTTTTTTTATTCTAGCATGTTGTGCGGTATGCTGGCTGTCTGGTGTTCAGACAGTCATGATTTCCCCTCCCCCTCTCCCAGACAGACCCTTATCGTGGGGGAAGGGCTGGTTTAGCAGCAGTCAGCCAAGGGCCCTCCAGCATAGCTGACAAGCATGTCTGTCTGTCTATGCCATGGTGTGTATATGTGTATATGTGTGTGTTTGTGTGTGTGTGTGTGTGTGTGTGTGTGTGTGTGTGTGTGTGTGTGTGTGTGTGTGTGTGTGTGTGTGTGAGTGTGGTTGAAATTATATGCAGAAAATTGAACCACATGACATGGGTATTCCTGCAGTCAGACCAGACATTGTATGTCTACATCACACATTAACATCAAGGAATCTTTAGCATGCAGTATGAACCTTGTGAAATGTATTTGTTGTGTGTAACTTCCTTGAAGCAATATTTTAGCACTGTTCTATTCTATCATGTGCATAATAACTTAATTAGTTGTGTAAAATTACAGGTGCCATAGCTGTTACTGTGGTTGACTATATATTTAAAGCCATTACGTACAGTGTAAACACCAGTGGTTATTTCCGTTCATAGAGCTATACATTTTTTAATGATGTAATTGGATGCAAAATTCCATTAAGATAGCAAGACTTTAGGCATGTGCTTAAAATTTTTTTATAAATTCACGCACTTCATTATTTTGTGTCGCACATTGTATGGTAGGCCTATGTCGCCTCCTCAGTATTATTTAAATAAGCACTCCTGTGCATGTCAAATTAGTTTAATGTTTAAAAGTGTGTAATGAATAGGTAAGTAACAAGACGTTAAGTAGGTATTTCATAAAAAAATGTACACCATGTACAATATTATTTACAGGAATTAGCCTCGGCGTCATGAATTCTGATTCACCTTAATAGGACGACAGGAGAGGAGATAAGTGCAACACACAAAACAGACAACACACGTGTGCAACTGTGTGTATTTTAGTACATTCAACATTCAGCAGCTACGCTTGCAGTTGTAGAAGAAATACAGCGAGTGTGCATGAGTGCATTAATTCATAAGTGATTTTATGAAGCTGCTACAACTAAGCCCTTGCAGCATCACACCAATATGCAGACATATGCATTTTATCCCAGCTTAATTTGCTGTGTGTAACTACAGAATGTAAACACAGCCTTCTTTTCAGCTGGCAGTCATAGCATGTTGTTATATCCAGTTATATTCCCCCCCCACCACCACCAACATCTTAATGATAAAATGTATCATGCGAGGAGATAATATCTTAGGTGTGTGGTATAATTTTGCAAATTTTACTAACAGCTGCAGCACTTCTGCGTGTGTGTGTGTGTGTGTGTGTGTGTGTTAAGCTCCTCTAAGCTGTATGTAGCCTGTTCAGTGTGCAGTCTCATGCCTGGCTCAGCTGACTCCGCAGTGGGAGATATGAAGGCAGCAGCCAGGGCAGAGCGCAGCGGAACAGGCTGACTGCTGGAGTCAGTGGCCCAGTAAAACCACAGCAGGGAGGATATAAGAGCTTTGCCAGAAGGAGGGTGAGAGAGGCATGACTGTATGTATCTTTATGTCTGCCTGTCTGTTAATGTAGCTGTTCTACGCAAAGCCCAAAGAGGGTGGATGGTATAGTGGTGGTGGTGTTGATGGTGGGGGTATGACTATTTCTCCCATTTCTCTCTTTTTTTTTTAAAGTTTGAAAGTTTTTTTTTTAACTTATTTTCTATTTCTTTCCCCCATGTGTTTCTGTTGCACTAACACAATGTGTTTCTGTTGTTTTCGATTCACACACAGCAGTGACCTTCATTTGTCATTCTTTATTTCTATCTGTCTGGCATATGAATGGAGGACAGAGTGGTGTTGTCTGTTATCTTTAGTTTTCTAGTCTCTACCAGACTGGCTCTGCTCAGATGTTCCCGTAGGCTTGCATTGACGCAAAGAGAAACATCACACAAACTGCAACCCACAGTGAAGTTCCTGTTTGTCTGGTTTGTTTTCGGATAGCTGTGGGTGAGAGTGATTTTTTTCCCTGTGTGTCTGTCTAGCTGTGTGTCTGCCAAGAGATGGAGTAACTACCTGTCCGTCTGTTGGAAGCAAGTGCATGCAGTAACAGACAGGACCTACATTTTTATCTGCCTGATAACATGAATGTGTGTGTGTGTGTGTGTGTGTGTGTGTGTGTGTGTGTGTGTGTGTGTGTGTGTGTGTGTGTGTGTGTGTTTGTGTGTCTAATGACTGTCATTGCGTGTGTTTGCATATGCCAGTCTGTTGTCTGTCTGGTTGATTTCTTTCTCTGGGGCATGACAATATTACAATTAGCACACAGAGGAAGACTTACAACTGGCGAAGGGGAGACCCAGTTATGACTTCTGCTCAGCCTCTGCTTGTCTCTGTTGTCTACTCTACTTTACTCCCTCTCTCCCCTGCCTCCCCTCCCAACACACACAGGAAAACTGTGTGTTACTGTATACCTAGAAATAATCTTGCTAAAAGGTAATAGTAAAAGTAGTAAAAAGGTATAGTGATTTGTCAACAAAAAAAAGACATGTAGATGGAAGTAGTTTAACTAAATGTCTACAGAACACTGGTAGGCGTTCTGTCTCACTTTTTGATATATTATATATATATATATATATATATATATATAATATACAATTATGGGGGTACATTATTGCAAAAATATTCCTGTTACATGTAAAAACATAAAAAAATATGAGAATCAACAAGATGAATGAGTCATTTTTCTAAACCTCACAGGCTTACTTTGACTCCAAATGGTACTTTTCAGTCTAGGCTGTAGCAGTGTTGTCATTATTTATATTTACGTGCTACTCTGTGCATTACAAAATAATGAGACCTTTTTTTCTTTTGTCTCTTCCTTTGTTCCCCTGCTGCTGCTGTCCAGACACAATGGCCGTCTACATGCAGGCGGTGCATCCAGGAAAGTTCTTGTCAGCCAGCTGTGCTAATGTGCACACCTGACATTGAGAAATAAGACAAGAAAACAAAAGATGAAGCAAAGAGTGTGGCAGTTTATAGCCGTTTTAGTGGCCACTAAGAGAGACGAGAGAGTTATCAAAGGGCGAAACCTGCAAGATCCTAGATGGTAAAATAATGAATTAAATAACAACGAATAAAAATGACATACATATTTCACGGCAGATTTACAGATTGACTTACTTAGGCCTAATTAATTGGGGAGGGGGGGGGGAGGGGGAACTAAGTAAACTGACCAAGTGAAGTTGGTGAGCTAAAACAAAGAAAGAAAGAAAGAAAGAAATCGAATTTGAAAACCAAACAATGAACCACCGTGTCCCCGATAGTAATGAGACATATCCATAGTCCGTCTGTACTGTTGTGTGCATATAGTTGTTTGACTTTGAGAGGGCGGGACTCTTTGGAGAGCGAAATGAACTAGGCGCGGCCAAAAGGAGCCCCATCCATCTATCACACGTGTAGACAAAGGGGGACTCCACAACACAAAGCTAGATGTGCCCTCTCAAACTTTTTCCACGACGCACGGCGACGCGCACAGAGCAAAACACCCCCAGGTGAGTTATCTTCTGCCTTTACTTGCACCCCCGGAGTGATTTCCGAATTTATTTCCAGTTAAAAGTTGCTGCTGTTAGTTGGTGCGTCAGCGCTCAAACTTGAGCACAAGGCAGGAGAGAGAGGGAGAGAGACACAGAGAAACAGATGCAACGAGGAGAGAGAGAGAGAGAGAGAGGGAGAGCGCTAGAGGAGCGGTCCCCTTTTCCTTTGTCTGATGCGGGGCGCTTTGAGGAGAGAACTTGAGGGGATGCTCAGGCACGCATCTTCATAAATCTCAACAATACTCAACATTTGATACTTTGAATTAACTGTCAGTGAGCTTTTAGAGGAGGTGAGATGGAGTTTGTGCTGCTGCCGTGTTTTTGTCTCTTGGGGATGTTGCGACGCACAAGACAAAGCAACTGCCTGTCAGAAGTTTTCGGAGAAAAGGACCTTTTACGCACGCTGGGAAAAAAGACAAAGTGACAAGTATTAGTCCATCAATAGTTTTTAAATAGTTTCCCCCTCGTGCCGTAGTTTTATGACAGTGGTGTTCGTGGTCTTGCGAAGTTGCCAGTGCACTGAGGGAATTCCGAACAATGCAATCAGGTGTAAAGTCTCTAAGAAACAAAACAGTGACATATAATTCAACTTGTTGCACCAATAAGGAATACAGTTTGGGGCAAAAAAGGGTGAATACGAAATAGGTTCGTCTCGAAAACTCTGAAACTTGTTATAGTTGATTGGAAACAGAGCAACAGGTATATGTCGCTGCAGCTTCTTTGTTACAGTAGGCTAAAGGCTCCTTTGTTCTTACTCCATACAAAGAAACCAGGCAGAAAAGAGCGCAAACTTTTTTTTTGAATGCTTAAAATGATTTCCACGCGATACAAAATATTTTGAACTTAGTTGTTTCATCTCCAAATTGAGAAATAAGCTTTTATTTCCCTTTTTTTATTTTAAATATATAAGACCCGATGGTGCACGTCAAGATAAATAGTTACTAACTTCAGGTTTATTTGAGAGTTTGCATCTTGATTTTTGTTAGGTGTGTAAAACATAACTATAATAATAATAATAATAATAATAATAATAATAATAATAATAATAATAATAAAGTAATGTAGTTTACATGATTTAAAAAAAAATACTTTCTTCATCATGTGAAGGTGTGGCCAAACAACTTGTTTGAATTCGCTGCATTCCATTGTATAGTAGCCCTACCCTTAAACCTTTTATTAGGCAGCATAGAAGACAATTTGCACTTACAGGGTGTATTTGTTATATGAACCAAATTAGTTTTGCATTCTGTAAAACATTTTGATTTGGATATGTTTGTTTTTTCAACTTTTTCCAACTCATACAGCTCATACCGACTTTTACACATACAGTGTTACCTCAAGATCATTTAACATATAATGTATAATTTCCTTTCTTTATTTTTTTTAACCAGTTTTAAGCAATAAGCAAATCTTTTGCACTTAAAGTTTTAATGCTTTCACTCTTTTTTTTATTCCTCTGGGATCTGTCCTTAGGTGGATTTTAACACCAGATTAACCAGCAAAGCGTTTTTCTCCTGTTGGAGGTTAAGGAAAGAAAAAATATGTGGAAATCACTTGGAAGAGGTACAGAGTCACCTATCAAGCAGCTTTTAAGACGCAGAGGAGGATTAAGAGACTGTGCAGTTTTCTTTTGAAGAAGGTGAAGACTCATCTCATAAGGATTTAAACTTCAGGAGCAGCAGTGCCAGGCCGGATGCATTTCAGGCACACTTGGAAATCTGAAACTCATGGAAACACTTTGAGGAGTATAAAATATGTGTAGTGTGTCTCTCCACAAGACAACGTCCCAGCCCAAAGTCACTCACTGGGATAGCAGGATATTGCCTTTATGATCCTCCTCGGCCCTCCGCATGGGTAGGTGATATTACTTTGTACTGGGATGTGGCACTTGTTCAACCTCTTGTTTGTATGGCTGTCTTGCTCACTTGGAAGCAGATCTGACCAACACACACACACACACACACACACACACACACACACACACACACACACACACACACACACACACACACACACACACACACACACACACACACACAAGCCACCCCCATTTATTTCCCAATATCATTTGAACTTTTATTTATTTATGGTACACTTGCCATACCTTATGTGGTATCAAAGTTGAGTTCAAACAAAAAAGATGAATTTGATAAAAAACAAATATTTTGAGCTACATCTTAAAAAAAAAAAAAAAAAAAAAATCAATGCTCTGGAGCATTCTCAAACAATTTTCCCTCTAATGTGGTAATTTGGAGACAACCATAATGCGCGACTATGTCATTCACCGGCTTATCATATGTCAGTCACTGTTCATCACTCACAAGTTTGTCAATACAAGCAGTTTAGACAACAATTGGGAATACAAAAATATATATTTCTAGATATAGAAACTTTGCCATAGCCTGGGGTTTTGTAAACGGAGGCTACAACTTGCAGATTTGACTATTCCCACTTGCTATATACATAAATACACAGTTAGAAACACATTTGGCCAATAAAGTGTCTAAACCGCCAAGTTTGTGGCACTAGCCTATTTACTGCACTGAGCGTAATTGTTAAATAACTGAATATTGACAAACAATGATGGATCATATGCATATTTCTTATACACCACTATTACATAAATCTTTGCTTTTAATTTGACAAGATTGCATTTTTTTTTCTGACTGATCAGATACTGTATTCAACTTTATTGTGTTATATGCAAAGTTTGTTTTAGCAGACTTGACTTATCCAGTGCAGTCTGTTTGGCCTATTATAATTTGTTCACAATCAGATCTTCTGCAATACATGCCATCTAATGTGTGTTATAGTTGCAGCTTGTTCAGTTGAACCCAGTCAGAGAAATGTTTCCTCAAATTTCTCTAGTTCACGAGGGAGCAGAACATGAGAGAAAGAGGGTTAGAATGAAGAGGATGCATTTGCACCATTTGTGCCTGTTTTTAAGCAGCAGTTAATTTAGGCAAGCCCGTTAAATCTTGGAAAAAAAGTCACGAGACAATCAGTGTCAGCGTGAGGTAGAGAGAGAGAGAGACAGAGCAACACTCGCTCTTTATCAATGATGTCATTGAGAGCCAATGAGAGCATGCTGTGGTACTTGTCGGCATCCAAGCTCCGCCTCAGGCCCCTGTGCATGGCAGCGCACATGGTCCTGCAGCATCACATTTTCACCACGCTGCAGAGAGAAGCACAGATACTAGAGATGTTGCTCTTGGCTGTGTGCTCTGATGTTAATCTACCATGTCCGCTCAGAAATAGCTTGTTTATCACTGTGAGCACATGCAAGGAACAACTTGAGGAGTGGGGAGAGATGACATTTTTTTCGTTTACAAACGTACATTAATCGTTAGCCGAAAAATACATCAGCCCCTGAAACGTTAGATGTAAATGGGAATGTGAGGAAAGAACATCCAGGCTGATGAAGATAAATTATGGAAGTGGTACTCTCAGCCAACTGATAAAGAGGCTGTCTTTTTTTTATGTGGCAGTATATTTATGTATGCGTTTATAGGCTAAATTACAGAAACTAAATTGTAAAAGATTTCGTTAATGCAGCCCAAAACATCAAATTTATAGGGAAAAGAACGTAAGGGTACCAGACAGTATCGATGTCAGCTTAAGGATAATAACCTGCACTTGTGAACGGTAGAGCTTTAAGACTCGGGAAAAATGGCCTCTTGCTGCTGTTGTGGAACAGGCTGCAGTCGTGACTGGATCAGTGGGAATGTGGGTCATTCAACCCTGTGACACACAGGTGGGACAGATGTAGGTCAGTGGTTGAGTATGGGTGCTGCTGAGTCACACATATACAGGAGGTAGGGACAGAGGATGCAAGAGAGAGAGGGAGGGGGAGGGTAGAAAAGGATGTTCAAATGTTAAACCAACTCGCGAATTTCTAGCTCTCTTGTTGTACATGTAATTTTTTATGCAATATAGAATATAGGCAGGATGCTTATGACATTTGGAGCTCTCCAACCATCCTGCTCTACTATTTCGGGTATATACGGGTTTGTATGATATTGTACGAAAACGTATGCATACCAATTCGTATGATATCCTACGAAATTAGGCGACCATTGCAGTTGACTTTAAGCCGGGTACAGAGCACTGCGAGGTGACAGTTCTTTTAGAGGCCGTTGCTGTTGAGTCACTAAAACGACTATTTAAGATTAGAAAAAAAGATTGTGGTCTGGATTAAAACACTGGTTCCTTTAAGTAGTACTCCTTGGACATGAACACCTGTTTCCTAGGTGAAAGTCTTGTGTTTTCCCCTTAACTTCTTCTGGGACACAAACTCGCTCCCCCACTTGAAAGCCATGCGTTTTATGACCCACCTAGCCACTCTGACCTCCTCCCAACGCAGACCAGAGCAGTCTGATACAGCAGCAGTTACTGTGGTGCATACAGTAATAAATACATGGAATACCTAGGAATTACAGTGCTTTACTTTTCATAGCTATATGTATAAATGGTTCGTAGAACAGCCTGGCTATTTACCTATGATACTGTGGATTACTTGTGTGCGGATTCAGTCCAGTGCCCATTTAATGAACTTGTGAGTAAAACAGTAACATCAGGTTTAGCATAACTAATCATTGTGACAGGCCGAGCACTGAGCTCTTAATAGGCATCGCACAGGCATGGTTTCAGCTACAACACAGTATGTCCCACTGTGTGTAGCTTAATTACATTGCTTATCTGTAATGCTATTATCAAGTACATAGCAGTTTTCATAACATTGCCATTTGGTGGACGCTTTATGAGAGAATGCATTTTTTGTATGGACATCTCAGTGGGAGCTTCTAAACCTAATCCATTGAGTTACATGGGACAACAGAAATCTGTGGCATCTTCCAGCTCTGAAGTCTCAATATCCCTCTAAGCTGGAATGCTCATTAAAACGGGCAATGGTTTCACACCATCTCGGTCTCTGCAGCATATGCACAACTAAATCTGTGTCACCATAATCTCTCATCCTATCTGCATTTGCAGTTACACTAATATAAAGTACTTCATTCTTTTTTTCTGGTGCAGTCTGATTAGGACCGCAAAGCATATTACTGTGTTGGAGCAATGTAGTACATTGATACCAATGTATTTTACGTATTCCTTTCTAGTTACATTTCTGTAATGCATTGCATGTCCGTGAGCTGGCCTGATGTTATGCAAAGTGTATTAGACTACAATACAGGCCTAGAATAACCAATCACTAGTGTAAGCCTAATTCTCTCAGACGTCCTGTGGTCAGCCTCAGGAAAGCTATCAGGTTTAGTTTTTCCACTCGTTGCATGTAGCTTGTGGGCATTCCATGAAGTCACTATAATACATGTATGCGTACATTAGTTAGATTTTCCGGTTCATCCCACAACAAAATGACTACAAATACCAGTTAAGGTCCAATCTGTTTTCACAGCATTTGATGCTGACACATGAAGCACTGTTGACCCACTACTGCATATGTTTACATTGTGCTTTATTCATACTATTTTTGTACTCTGAAATGTCATGTTTGATGCTCTGATACAAACACTGACAGATGGACGAATACATTTCGAGCTGGATCTTCAAAGTGGAACAGCCGCTCCAACAGATTATGTGCCTTGATTAAAAGAAAAAGACTCTATTGATAAAGATGAGTAATTAAAAAATGGCTGCAATAATAATTTTGTTTAATTTTCCCTACCAGCTGAATTTGGGTTGATGTTCCCTTTGTGCATACCAGCTAGCCAAACAGGACACTACACTGTGGGTACAGTGCAGTAAATTACAGTGCAGTAAAACATTAGACCCACCATTACTAATCGTGACGACAGTCCTAATTCTCCAAGCTACAGGCATTCTGTGGTCATCCCGTTGCAAACTATCAGAGCTTAGTTTTACCACTCGGCGCCTGTAGCCGCGAGATAAGTTAACGTGCTCTGCTGGCATGCTAATACATAGGGGGGACAGGAATAAATTATTTCGTTATGACTGCACACAAGGCAGAGCGTTTGAAGGAAGAGGAGGGAGAGATAGAGAGTGAACATAGGGAGATGAAGTGAGGAAAAGAGACATGGGGGTAAATGATGAGCAGGAAAGTAAGGAGGGAGATAGAGAAAGCAAGAGTGGAGAAGTGAGACGGAAGAAGAGGGAAGGGGGAAAAGAGAGAGTAAAGGACAAGAATAAGACAGATAGATAGCTTCCTAGTGCTCTTTAAATCTGTCTCTCTTCAGTTTATAGTAATTCTCTCACCATGACGGACTGGAGTAGTCATTTGACTTCTGACTGTGACTGAGAGTTTACGGAAAACATCGTCCTCCAGAGCTTTCTTATTCTTTACAGCCAGTAAGACTGCTAACTAAAAGGTAACATTTAAATGAGCTATATGAGCTCATGAACAACACACGGTTAGCTTTGGCAAATAATAGCTGTCTGGATTTATTTGACTGTTTTGACCTGAAAACCATTCAGCCTGAATCCACAATTATATGACCTTTTTCAGGGATTTTGTCCTAGTTTGAAATATCCAAATCATGAAAAATAGCTGGCGGATAATGTTAAATAATGGTGCAATGACTGAGATCCAACCAAAAACATTTGGATTGCTTTTAGTGCGGATAGGCAATGGTTTAGATCTCTGTGGGAAAATGAGGACAGGACTTTGTCATGTAGATTGCTATTTATTTACTTATTTTATGTTTGGGTTTAAATGTTAATGTCTCGCTGTGTGCAACATTGTGTGCTTATACTTTTCTGCCTGCTGCACATTTGCCCTCTGGGATGTTAGTGAACCGAACGGCAGACAATAGCATGACAAATCAGTCGGAAAACCCGTAGAGGTAAGCGGCAAATCAAAATTCACTGAATGGGAGCTCACATGGTGTGTTGCGCAGCAGGTCTAACTGCCCCTGAAGATATTGCTTTCTTCTCCTCCTAGCCCAAGTGTTGATATAGGGACACAGATTTGAATAGGAGCTTTAGCCTGTCTATTGCAGGTCAACTTATTACCTCCATAAATGCACAGCATGTTGCTGTCTGGGGATGGACTGATAATCCCTCTAAAGACGGAGGTTTTATCAAAGCTAAATCTACTCCACACACGCACACACACACACATGCACAAGGACAGCCATGCATTAGGAATACTCTCAAGGGAACACACGGTCACACAGAGGAACTACACACAGACACACATATGAAGATAGACTTGCCTGGTAGACAGACAGACAAACGTGTAAAGACCAGGATTTTATCACAGACAAATCTGTTATTGTCTGGTAGTTAGGGGATTAAGAAGCAGTGATTTTATAGACACAAACACACACACACACACCCATGTGTGAACACTGGCTTGCATACTGAAGGCACAGTGCAGTTAAGTGATATCAGTACTGCGATTTACTGTGGTTTAATACTAGGATAAAGACTGATAAAATCATTTTGACAGCTATTATTGTGGACACTTATTTCTGTTTTTGCATCACACTTTTACAAATTCTTTCATAGCCGGTCCATTATTGTGCTGCATCTTTCTCAGATTTATAGATTGTACAGGTGACACCTCTTTGTTTTTAAAGATCAAAACTAACTACTCCTTTTGGTTTTTATGCCAGAAACCACCAGCACCAAACTTTCCATACATCCTTTAGCGGTTTTGTTTCTTTATGGCAAAAAAAGTCTAAAACATCAACTTAGAACGTAGTCATGCCTGTGTTGGTGGCTATGCACTCCCTCTACGCCTTTTGCTGGCCTTGCAGAGCCATACTACACATCACAAGCTCAGTTTTCATGAGACATACATCTAAAAGTATCCATTGGAGTATTGATTGAATCAGTACAGATATACGAGACTCAGAGAATATTTCATCTGCAAGGCCTATTTCTATTTCTTTTGTCTTGAGTGGATAGATTTGGAAAAAAAACAGTTTTTTTCCCCCTGAACATCTGCCATGTTTACCAGCTTGAAAAACAGAAGCAAGGAAGGTTCATGCTTTGTCTAAGTGAAGGAAATAAATACAGTCTAATTGAAATAAAATATGTCTCAAGCTAATTGATGCATAGTGGTGTCAGACAACAAGGGAAGAGAAGCTGGCCTTCTCCAGTCGGTTATAGAGAGCAAAGTTGCCACTAATGATGGAGACCCAGCTTGACCATCAACTTGGAGGAGAGTAAGGCCCACCATTAATAAATGGTTGGACCATCAAGTCTTGTGTGGGAGTACATGACCTGGCTATGTCACTGCATTTCTCCATGCACAGTTCTCCCTCTGACCCTTTTGTAGCAAAAACAAACTGAAAAAAAAAAAAGGTTTGAGCAGGGAATACAACATGTGGGAGTGGGAGGATTAGGATGGATGCCCATGGCTTTTGGTTTGTTGTGTTTGGTTGACCCCCACCCCTTGCCTGCTCCACACTAAAACTTGTTGCTCCACTTCTTTCTTCTCCACTGATGCAGGTGTGTGGGGGGGTGGCGTAGCTTATGACGCACCTTGACTCTAGTATCACGTTGGGGCTGCGTCCCTGCTGTGGTGTCATGCCCACCACCTACATAGGCACTACCCTTTGGACTGTGCTGTTGCTAATGGTTTGGACTTGCCTCTTGGACCATTATTGCAAGTGGGGGCTGCTTCCATCATACCCGGACCCATACTAACATATGGATGTTGCATCTCCTTTGCTATGAGTTTAAATTGGCAGAGCAGTTGCATAGCAGGAACTGTCCTTGACCCTGGTCAGTGGGCAGCTAACCTTTGCAACCAGATCTTTATACTTCTGTACTTGTATATACTTGCAATGTTTCCATTCTAGTCGTTCATTTCTCCGGAGCTGAGATGAGATAAGACAAGACAGGAGGGGGTTGCTTACATCCTCTTTCTACTTGTAAACAAGTAATGTTGTGTCATCCTTTCCATATTTCTGGCAGCCAGAAAGTAAAGTTTCTCTGCATCCAATAGTAAACTGCCTTCACTGTCAAACACAACCCAGTTAAGCACAGACGAAAGCATCTGCCAGCCATAGTCTGTAAACTGAAAGGAGAATTAAAACCTCCAGTTCTGTTTGAAACCCGCATGCTCCGTTCCTGAGAACGTGTAATATTTTGACAGCAATTGTTTAAAATATTTACTATATAGAAACAAAAAAAGATCATAGCAAAACAGCAAATATTTCATAAAGGGATAAAAGCAGAGGAGAATTTACAGTGATGTAAAACCATAAGGGGATGCAAAAATTGAGCACAAACTCCAATCTTGCTATCCTGGAAGTGTCACTTTAGACTTTGTTTCTGTCTTTTCCTCTTTTTTTTTTTTAGATGATACAATACAAGCCCATATTTTTGTCCTTACTTATTTAATGGTATCAAGCATAGTGAATTAATTTTCCCCTCTAAGAGCTTTAAAAACTACATATAAAACATGTATTAAAAGTTAATATTGTACTGGTCTACTATTATAATGCTAATCCACAATAATGTGGCTATTTAAAAGCTTAGAGCTATTTTCCTGGTGGTATTGCGATGAGCTGTAACCTTGTTGAGATATAACTGTCAGATTACAGTGAGGTGATATATCAGTACTAAACAGGAGGGATTCTGACTTCAATACCTCAAATAATATCTTTGTGTGTATTTATGTGATGCTGTGTGCTATTAGGCTATTCTTGCCACGAATGGGGCAGTGATAGTCGAGCAAGCTAATATCTGGTGTCATATCTTTTTTTTTTTTCTTTGCTGCATAACACCTTTGTCAGGACTGTGTACTATGGTTGACTAGTGAATCAGATCTGTTTTGATGGAGATATATTTGAGTTTAGCTGGATATGGTGTGATGAATCAGATTATGTCCTGTAACACTAGCTGAGATATCAGACTTTCAACTGTCCCAGTCTCTGCCTTTGTGTATAACACACCCCTTAACTTCCTTCGTGTATGCATACAACTCTGAATTCAAAAATATGAGATTTTTTTCATACCAATATTACAGTGTGGGATGAAGTTCTTTGCATCCTCTGACTCCTTCCTGTATCTATACCTTGGGAAGAGTACTGATCACATGAAGACAGCCAGTGATAGTAGCCTGGCAACAACCAGACCTAAACAACATGTCGACTGGACCAGGATGTCTTTGAATATGTTTATACATGCTGCTTTATGACCAGTCTGTAACTCTAGTTTTGTACTTTTTTTGTCTTCCCTATCAAATACATTTTCTGAGCGCTTGACTGCTAAAATTATGCATCTTCATCTTTATCAACTCTCAAAATCTGTCTAAAGAGAGAAAAATGACCTGTCATGTTAATTATAATGCTGTATGATGGTGTAATAGCATAATGTAAGATGAATCAAAATTGATTAGTGATTGCCTCACTTTTCTTTTCATAGTCTGCATCAGAGATCATTCGTGTCTTAAAATCTTTGTACGGCCGTGCCATTTATAGCCATGTGATGGTTAATGTAACAGTTGGGTTTCCTGGAGGCAGATTATGCCTCAGACTATGAAAGCCTTCTGTAAGAGTATCTGCACTGACATGATTTTTTATTCCAGTGCGAGGCATAATCTGAGTGCCTGCAAATGGGCTGAATAAGACCAAGTAAATGCCCCACACTCAATCATAGTTCCATGCTGGACACAGCCCGCTGGATACAGGCCCAATTTATAATAAAACATGGCACAACACAGTGAAGTAGGAGTTTTAATTTAATTTGAGAGCACTTTAAAATAATGGGCATACTATAAACATGTTAGCATGTGGCAAGCTAGCCAAATCGTTAACTCACCTGCAATAATTCCCCACTAATGTAAGTTTGTTCCACTTGTACGAGGTCAAACAAATCCAGATTGCAAAAGCTAAGGCTTTTTATAGACAATTTAAAAGATCCAGGGGAGAATAAAGGCTGACATATTTCTTTTTAAGTCTTTTCATATGAGGTCAATGCGTAATCTCTGGTGGGAATGTGGCTGAATAAGGCCAAGTCATGCCCTGCTCTTATTAATATGCATGTAATTACTATGCGTCAGCCGTTAGCTATTCTGTACTATGGTGTGGTGCCAGAGCCAGTTCACAAGGTCAGCTTCATGCTACTTGTAAATGTCCTTGCTGAATAAAATTAGATTCTGACTCAAACTGTGTGTGTGTGTGTGTGTGTGTGTGTGTGTCTGTGATTTTGTGATTTGCTGACAATCTTAGGCACTGAAATGATCACACACACACGCACGCCCAGCCCACACACACAGTGTTTGCTACAGCCTGTGGCAATGTTTAAAACTCCTAAACATTAAGCCACTGCTCTTATTAAGACTAACCAACCGGTGCTGAATCACAGTGGACACAAATTTCTTTCCAGACAAGGTCAAGGTGTCATCTTCAGCACAGAAAGAAGCTGAGTAAGCACGAGTCATGCTTTTCAATTATGCATTAGCCTGTTAGCCTGCACTCTCTGACAGACTGGCAGTGTTAGCTTTCAATTAACTGTCAGAGGGGAGAATTACAACTCTAATCAGTCGGCCTGTTATCCTTACTTGGAAACCAGAAAATGGTGATTTAACCATCCCAAAATGAAACAGTCCCTATTATATGAACATGTACTGTCGCCTTAATCATGACTAATCATACTCATGTAACAAGTGCGACTGCAGGAGCTATGTTACATTCAGGCTATTGTGAACAGGACTAATTTGCTCTTTTTTAAGATTGAAGTGGCCCCATGTAAACACCTTAATTTGTCTGGAGGGAATTAAGAATGTTCACATGCAACTTAGTTTTCCATTAACATGACTCATTTACTTCTATTCCAAATTA
Source organism: Perca flavescens (assembly GCF_004354835.1). Taxonomy (NCBI): domain Eukaryota; kingdom Metazoa; phylum Chordata; class Actinopteri; order Perciformes; family Percidae; genus Perca; species Perca flavescens. The sequence goes on from NC_041336.1 coordinate 24,857,907, forward strand.
CCTTGCCTTCGCATCACCACCTTAGGCAGCCTAGAGGAACCTGGCTGGCCTCGTTATGGCTCAAATTAAATTCAGATTCATTTGAATATTCTTGCACATACAAAGTTAATCCCTGTGCACAAGTCAGACTACTTTTCAGTTGGGTTGGGTAGATAATCCACTTCCAGCCTCGATAGTATGCATATGTGTGAGTGTGCAAGTGTTTAATGTGCATCAGTGCTTCTGTGTTGCTTCTTCTTTCTGCGGTTTGTTGTGTTTGTGTGTGTGTATGTGTGTGTGTGTGTGTGTGTGTGTCAGTCTTTGTGCTGCTGTTGTTTGTATTTAGATAGACAGAGGATGTTTTACCAGCTACTAAGTACGCTCTCTGATGTCCTCAGCTGTGTGTGGTAATGAGAGCTGCTGACACAATGAACTGTGGCCACACACACACACGCACACACGCAAATAGGTGTTTATAGCTTCTCTCCAGCATTCTCTCCCCCCATTTTAATCCCTTTACTATCTAATTTGTTCCATCTTGCTTTTCCATTTGCCTCCTCCTTTTTCCTCTTTATCCCTCTTTTTGACTTCATTTTCTCTGTCTGATTTACTCTATGACACACACAGACACACACACACACACACACACACACACACACACACACACACACAGTGAGATGCTGTTGTAGACTGTGAGAGCACTGAGCCTGCCTCCTCCTCAGTTCATCGACAGTTCACTAGGCTCCACACTAACAGAAATGATGCTAGACTGAAATGCACATTTGACAATGACAGCATCCATGCCAGCCACAAATGTTAATATTACTCCTCGAAACATCACGTACCTATTTGCATTCACTTAAAAGGGTAACTCCAGACTTTTAGACAAGGGTCTGTATTATTCTTGTCTCGGAGGTATCTTAATCTGGTAGACTGATAAAATGCTGTCATTTTGTGCTGACTCAAAGGATCTTAAAATATATAGTCAGATCTTGTGAAAGCAAAAAAAAACATCTCATTTGATGAAAATACCGCACATCATTATTTTTTCAAAAAAAGTGTGTCCTGGGACATACAGAAGAAGTTAGAACAGCCCCTTTGTCATGTCCTTTTAAAAACTATTAATACAACAAAGTTGACAATGACAGTTTGCTGCAGTCATCTTTTACAGTGTAGAGGCTGGTAATCTGGTTTGACAGGCTGGTTTACAGCCTGTTTTACAGTCTGAGAATGCAAGCTAAAGAGAGTGTGGAGGAAAGACAAGTTGTCCTTGTCATGTGGAGTATTTAGTTTTGTTGGACTGTGTCCTTACAAGCATGTAAGAATCCCTGCTGAGTTATGCACTCTATCAGTCTGTGCGTCTCTCTCATCATCTCACGCTCCCTCCTCTGTCACTTTTTCTCTCCCCTCTAGTTACACTTTGACTTTCCTCCTCTCTCTGTTTTTCTCCCTCTCTTTGTTTCATGCTGGTATGCATTCCTGTCTGTCAGTATTTGCACTGTAAGTTCCCTTGCGCCAATGTGTTCCACCTGTCACATTTGGGATGCCTGTCTGCCTTTTTCTCTACTATATATCTTGATCTCTGACTGCCTTTCTGGCTGGCTGCATGTCTGTTTCTATTTATCTCTCTCTCTCTTTCTCTCTCTCTCTCTCTCTCTGCATTTCTGGCTGTTTGTCTCTGTCTGCTTCTTCCTCCCTCTCTCTACCGCTCTCTGTCAGTGTTACGTCATTTATTTTAGCATAAATGCCTTTTTACAGTGTTTAATGTTTTTTTCTTTCCTCCTGTTTTTCTCGCTTTACGTTTAGTCCGTAATGGTCTGTTGATCAGCCCTTCTTTTTTGCAGGTGTGCATTGCTTCCGTCACTCCCTCTCTTGCAGCGTCACATGTGTTCATCTGATCTCTGTGAGAGTTTGCTGCTTTAGAAGGTTCCACTCCTCAGATTACCTCTGACTTGCATTGGAAGGATGATGATGATGTATTACTTTTTTGAGTGAGTTTTGGACTCGCCGTTTTTTTTTTTTTTGTTTACCACACTTGTTAAACTGCACCGGTAATGCCAGAGTAAGATTAAACCAGGATTCCAGAGTTGGGAATGGTGCTTTAAATGCTATGTAGTCCACAGCAGATTGTAATGCTAAACACATAATTCTTAAAGCCGCAGCTTGCTGACTTTTACCTGGCTCTGAACACATGAAATTATCCTGCACTGTTAGGAGTAAAATATATCTACGGTTCAACATGTATAGCCTACTCTTCTAGTGTTAACTCCGTTTTCATGCCTCTCACACAGACAGCACCTGATCAGTTGATATGATGGAAAGAGCAGGTGGACCTAATATTTTTTACAAAATAAATCTCAATGGACAAATCTTGACATAGTGTGTTTTTGCTTTGCCTTTGTGTATGCCAGCCTGTTTGTCCCCTGGTGTCCATGTGTTCATGTCCATGTGTGCAATGTGCCTGTGCATGTGTGCCATGTCTGTTTATGTCTGTGCTTGTTGCATGTGTACATTATGTGCCCACCTCCGTGTGTGCATGCATAAAATGTGCAGTTTCTCCCATACTGTACTGTAGAGCTACTGAGTGTGTCTGTGTTTATATTATATCCCCTAGTCAACCCTTCTTGTTGTTGACATGGAATTTCCTTTCAACAATTCAAAACCATTGGATCCAATGTCTCAATCTGGTGAGCCAAAATGTCCAAATGTTCTTATCTCATGCACTATTAAGTGAGGCAGTGGGGTGTGTGGGTAACGTGGTTTAGAGTCCGTCTGTCACAGCCTCGGGGCATGTTGCTTCAAGTGCACACGCACACACACACACACGCACAAACACACACATATGCATATGCATAAACACACATAAAAACAGACTGTAACAGACATGCACACGCACACCTCTATCTGTCATTCACCCATTAACACACATAAACATGCCTGATGCCTCAGGGCTCTATAGCTCTAGTCCTATATGGCCTTAGTGCAGGTCAGAGGGGTCGACTGAGACTCTCACTTCATTAATCACATCTGGGAAGCTAGCAGCTTTCTATATGTTTCCATATGTATTTACCCTTAATTCAACTTTGACTTGAGGCTAACGTATGGACCTAAAGCTGTCTTTTAATTATTTAATTTGATCTAGGGAACTGATTGAAATGAGAGAATAGCAATTTGTTACCTAATACTGTATGTGACTGTAGGATTTAGTGTGACATAAGTTACATTTAGATTTCACTCAGAATCAATCAGGATTTTATGTGGAATTGTTTTTTTTCTAGCTGTAATTTTACACATTTTTGTTCTGTTCTTTAGTGCCTTTCCATAAGGTGGCAGAGCTTCAGAAACATTTCAGACCATTCAGAATCAATCAATCAATATATATATATATATACATACATACATACATACCTGAGACTAATGCCATGTATAAACATGAAAACTAGCCTGCACAAAAGGAAACAGTTGTAAACACAAACATATTGACAAACGTGGCATGTTTAACGGCAATGCTGTCACCAGCAGAGTAATTAAAAGCAATGGACAATCATTGCTGTAGGTTTTTGATGTGTAAAAAGATCATTGGTTCTTTTTGTCACAGAATACTGTTTGTGTTTGTGTGTGTGTGTGTGTGTGTGTGTGTGCGCGCGTGCGCGTGTGTGTGTGTGTTCTCTCAAATTCTCTGACTTTCATGCACGCAAACAGTACCTTAGTCAGTTTGACTCCAAGCACTTAACTAACACATCCCGGTAGTTAACTCTCATTGGCCAACATCACGTGTTTCTTTCATAAGGTGGCTGTTATGTGTGTGTGTGTGAGAGTGAGAGTGAGAGAGAGACAAACAGACAGAGAGTATGTGTGTGTGTGTGTGTGTGTGTGTGTGTGTGTGTGTGCGTGTGCGTGTGTGTGTGTGTGACTGTTTGAGGGGTGTATTTGTGTCATCAGCACGATCAACATGGAAGCAGGGGAGAAAGGAAGTGAAGGATGTCTGAGCATATGCATGTGTTTTTTCCATGTGGACATTTTTAATCTAACACTATGCTAACTGTGTGGTACAGAGAAGTTAAGGGGAGAGGAGAGGCATTCACACTGTTTTAGTGGCCCCTTTGTGGTTAACACTAGACAACATTTCATTCACTTGGCAAGCCAAAATAAGAAATATGTATAGCTGAAATGTTGTGTTAGCTGCGGGGGTCATTCATCAGCTATCAAGCATCCTCTGGAGGGGATTCATACATCCTGCTGGTTTCAGTCTGAGCTCATTCAAAAACTCTGGACTTTAATCAACTAAGCCTTAAAACTTAGAATAATATCTTTTACTTTGTTTCCAGGTTATACAGGACTATGTTTTTTTGGACGGTCACACAACACACTTCATGCTTTTGCTGAGTGAGTGACACAGAGAATGACAGACTGTGTGTGAAGTGCTAAATGAGCAGAAGACTCTACGACAGCCTCTCACAGCGTTCGCCAACAGCATGTTGCCTTGGCAGGAGAACTGTCCTTTTTGCACAGCAGTGGTACCACTGATCAAATCTGTTTGTGTGTCTGCGTCTGTGTGTGTGTGTGTGTGTGTGTGTGTGAGAGAGTGAGACCACTGCAGTTCCTACTAAGTATTCCTCAGTTTGTTCTGAACACCAAGTCTGAGGATGCGAGTGGCTGCCTGCCGGAGGACAGAATAAGTGTGGTAGGCATTCATCTATTTTAGCACGAGTGCGCTGCACCCCGCTGATCACAACAACGTAACGTCATGTGAACTCTTCTGTCAGGTATTGAGGAACGTGGACATTTTTGTATACATACACACACACACACACACACACACAAATTCAAACACACCACAACACTTATCCCCATTACTCAAAAAGCGTGAGGAGGTGAGCAAAATCTTCCGACAGACCAGTGAACTCTAAAGTGGGTTTATCAACAAAGCACTTAGCGGCAGGGAGAAGTAGGAAGAGAAGGAGGAGGAGGAGGAGGAGGAGGAGGAGGAGGAGGAGGAAAGCAGGGAGATGAAAAGTTGAAAGTAGCAATAGGGGGCTTTTCTAGTTGAAGTTTACCTGAGAGTGAGCTTAGGATCGAGGCCCAGCTGGCTGACTCTATGCTGACCCAAAGTGAGGGGGAAAAAAGATAGAAAACAAATCAATTCAAAATTTAGGGAAACTATAATCAAAGACTTACGAGAGAGAGAGAGAGAGAGAGAGAGAGAGAGAGAGAGAGAGAGAGAGAGGGGGGTTATTATGAAAGCGGGGTGGGAAGGGAGTGTCGGTAATGAGCTAAAGGGACTTTTATCTCTCTCTTAATATTTGTACATATCCCTAGTCTTATGTTTTTTTCTTCTTTTCAGCCCATCTCATACTGTTCCCTTTTCAGAAAAGCATAAATGACTAAATGATAGCCACAAATAAAAACTGACTTGTTCCATGCAAAATTTGAGAAATCACACTTTGTTTTGTCAAAGATTTCCATCAAGCAAACTAGAAGAATGAACACACTTGTGTTTTATTCAAGATGTTGCATGACCTCATGGTCAGAGAGGTAAGACAAGGAAACAATATGGCTGCCCGTAACTGAATATGCAGCATGTGTGTTATGCTCAGCTCTCACTTTAGTTTTGATTAACCACCTTTCAGCCTCATCACAATTTTGTAATACTATCCCAAGCTATTTTGATATGACCCGACAAGCCAGACTGTTCAATTAATTAGGCCCCAAAGTTGCAATCGTAGCCACATTTTCAAGGATGTCCCGAGGCTGCTTTCTTTTTACCACATGCCTTCTAAATTGGGATGAGCAGGCCTAATTAGAGGTTGAATTTGGTTGCATAGCTTTGGCTGCACCACTGAGTTTTTATCCAACCTTAAAGCACACCAGAGGGCCGTCTTGGTGTCTCGGCAGAATTAAATGCATTACCATCACCAAGTGCTGATGCAGCTCACAGCCCTGCATGCTTCTCCTGCCACTCTTCATTTCATGCTATGAAAATTTGATTAATGCGTTTAAGGAAAGTAACCTTGCTCTCATGATTTTGAGACAAAAATAAAGATCAAAGCAAAAAGAGAAACCTAATATGCAGTTCCCTCTTTTTAGTGTGTAATGCTGTTTTTTGTTATTTAATCATTACTTTATTTAACTGTAAATGCAGAAATAAGAGTAATTAGACAAGGCTGCAATTATTTAGATTTGTCAGATTTTTCAACTAGTGCAGATTTGGCACTACGACAACTGTGATCTTTCACCACAGTTGAGGCTTAAATGTCTACATCCATCCTTCAAAAACACTATAAAATACCATAATAATCATGTCTACATGCCTTATAGGCACCATTATGTAAAGTATTGGTCTCTTGGCATGTTACTTTCCACTTTCAAAGTATCTGCATTGCCAAAAGCAAAGAGCCTGAAGTTGAGCCCATTAAATGGATCCAAGTTTTCCTCAGGCCTCTTTTCTGTCCAGCAGGGTTTTATGAGGGTATATTTCACTGACTCACTGGCACAGCTGAGCAGGGAAATCCTTCTCTTCACGGTCTAGTTGGGATGACTGATGCAAATATGCTGCTGCTGAGTCCAGACACTGACACCATCATCACACTGACCCAGTTAGAGAGCGAGAGAGGGGGAGAGAAAGAGAGGGAGATGTTCCAAGTCATTTGTGACTTACATTAATTTTTGTGACTCCACATGTTTCCAAGACCATTAAAGATTTGAGCCATGCATGGCAGCTCTGTGATGTGGGGAGGAAGAAGAGACATATTTCAGGATGTGTATGTACTGAGTGGCTGTACATTTTTCTGGACATGCAAGAAATAACGAGAGCAGCTTTAGATCATTTGTGATGTATATTGTGTGCTGCCAGTGGAACCATATGGCTTTTCCCTGCACGGTACTTTTATAGATGACTCATATTGTAGCTGTTGGCTATGCATGCAAGTTTTGTGCTGGTCATCTTTTTGACATTAAAGCAACTGTTGGGTTTATTGTGATTTCTGTTTCTCATTTGACTCTTGTTTGTTTTTAAGTGTTTAAACCATGCACACAGGAACGCACTTTCAGAATTAAGGTTGTGCCCCCGAAGCGAATCATACGTCCACACGGAACTCACGACCAATGCTGGACATGTCTTCTCTAAACCATTAACCCCTTCTTTTGTCACTTAATGAGGCCATTCTTTTCAGTGTGTGCACTGTGCAGAGATTAAATATCTCTCTCACCTGTGAAGGTTCAGGACTATACAGTTCTTGTCTGTATTCCATTTGAGCGGTGCTGACCCTACTGCTCGTTAACCTTTCTAAATATGACCCGCATGGATTAATAACACTCAGCGGGAAAGGTCAATCGATGTATGTGTGTGTTTGTATAATTGTTTGTCGCAGGGAATGCTTATGCAACCTATAAGTGGCTGGGTATAGAAGGTATATGGGCATATCAGTGAACTGGTGAGGGTACATTTAATTTGCTTAATAATTAACCAGGGCTGATGGTTTGATGATGTGTAGTGTGCTTATGTGTCCTGGGCTGCAGGGGAAAACATGCTGCTAATAATATGCAATCAAATGTATTGTTTATCATAATGTGTGTCCTTGCTCTTTGCTGTAAATCACCATTAGATTAAAATGCCCCTGCTCTGCGTTTGATTCAAAGTGAAAAAAGCTGGGGTCTGAGCCAGTGGCTATTCATTACATTGATTATTTTACCTGAAATTCAGTTATGATATAAACAAGATTACAGCACCTTCATTTGCACAGAATCACCTTGGCCACGGACTGAATCGCTGTATAGTGATGAATTATGTAATTTAATTCAGTTTGACCTTAGGGGTAACTATAATGAATATAAATGTTAATATCTGACTTGAGTGACGCCTAAGGGGTTTGAATCGATTCTCTCATTGAGATGTTGCATGCTGAGTCCAGGTTGACCTTTTTAGTGTTAAAGTGCTCGGAAATGTGGCTCTAAAAAAAACAAACAGACCAAAAACAAACTAATAGCACTTTTCATGCGGAATATATAACTGTGCCTGTATATATCAAAGACTGTGACATCACCCATAGGTTTCTGAAGAGCACAAATTAAGCTCAAAGTGGGCGGCTCTCTGTGGCTCAGGCCGTTTTTATTTAAACTGTTAATATATTCAGCAAAGCACATTCAAAATTAGCTAAATAAAAGCTAATTGGATGCTCACCCATAACAATGTTGAGGACACTGCGATCTCGGTTGTCAGAGGTTTTGTCGACAACAACAAAGATTTTCTTTCCACGGATCTCTTGCAGCACTTTTTGCGTGCGCTGGTCAAAGACCCGCGGCAGGTGGGTCTACCTGAGGCTGCTCGCGTTTTCTGGGATTGAGCCTCCCTGCTTGCAATGTTTGAACACAAGAAACGGACGTATCCTCTTCATTTTCTCAAGCGGTATGTCGGCTTCAGCACACATTGCAACAAAATCTTCCACAAACTCACGCCTTGCATCTATTGATTTTGTCGTTGCCTAAATGGTAACCCCGAGGGATTTGCCCGCTATAGATTTAGCTTTTTTGTTCTTGAGATGAACTTTTGATTTCAAATGGTCGTTACGTGTGTCTTTGCGGGTCCAGTCAACAGTATGTTGACAAAACGTACATAACAGTTGTTGTCCAGACTCATAGTAGTCGTTGGGGTATTGTTCAGCCCGGTAATTAGCAGTCAATTGAGAGTTTCTTAATTTTTTTCGCCACCGTTGGCTTATCAAGAGCCACTCGCTTTGACATTTTGTTCCCCCGCGTGACAAACTCACAACGTGAACGTGGGGACGTATGGTTACTAGGCAACATGTTTAACAACCCCTTTGGCCACGGTTTAGGTAGAGACCTTTCTACGCTTGTTGTTTTAAACTGAAAAGTGAGAAAGAAGTAAAAAAAAATTTGTTTATTTAATAAGTCAAGAAAATATATGCAAATTCAGCACAATTCCGCATGTATAAGAGAATTCCGTTTTCATGTGTAGATTCCGTGATTCTGTCCATGTTTTCCGCATCATGGAAATCATAGGACCCTACATACGAGATACAACATGTTAGTTAGTGAGGTGTAGAGGCTCTGGTACAGCAGGTATAATTTTGAACCTTGGACAAAGACAGCTAGCTGTTTCCCCCTGCTTCTAGTCTCTATGCTAAGTTAAGATGATCGTCTCCCGGCTCTAAACTTAACGTACAGACATAATGGTGGTATTTATCTTCTCATCTAATTACTAACTAAAAAAAGCGAGTGTATTTCCCAACATTTCCTAGGTGTATTCTTACCTTGGAATTTCCTTGGGAAGGGGTGGCTTTACAGCTAGTAATAGTTACAATTACAGTGACCAATAACTTTGGGCAGTGTGCATACTGTATTAAGATAAATATAATTTCAGAGCAACCATATACAAGTACAGCATAACTTCCTAGAGTGAACAAGGGTATACTTTGTTGCATTGATGTATTTAAGCTGTTTAGGTACACACTGCCAAAGTGAATCTGTGCTTAAAAATATCTCATAAACTGAGCTTGTGAGGCCACTCCCTGGTGGGAGTTTGGCAGCTAGGGCAGTCAAAACACACCTGATGCCAGTCCTGTATGTCCAGTGAAGCATGGCTGTCAGCTATAAAACCAGAGGAGGTACAACAGAGCACAGTGAGTTACATGATAACAAATTGTATCATACAAGCATCAGTCAAAACTGCTGCGTGGCAGTTTGGATTATACACACTTGCCCAGTCGAAATACAATGAATAAATATTCAAAGGTCGAGGTAATCATTAAATGTGCTGTGAGAGTGCTTTCTTTGTTTGTGCATTACATTTTTTTAACACTAGAGTGACAAAAAAAGATGATCTCTGTGTTCACTAAATGTTGTCCTTACATGCAGAGAATGTGCCATGAAAGAATGGCTTATGAAATCTGTTGTAAACCCTCTGTTAAATCTTAAAAGTACATACTTGTGCCCCTCATTTCTTTTTCTCCGAGTTCAGCCAAGACTTTGCCATAAAGCAGATATGAACAAAATGTGATGAATAACAAACCAGCTCCCTCCAGTTTTATGGATCATCAGGCAGAACAAGCTGAAAATAGTAAACAGAGCCAGAGTTCTAGACAGTACACAGTGTATTTGACTGTCAGCCTATGCATGGTTGAATGCCAGGTGGATGTGAATGATTCACTCAACCACAGCCTCACCACCCTCAAGGCAAAAGTATCACCCAAAAACTCCCTGGTTCTTCCAGTTTAAAATATACCTATTAACCACGCTGTTTGTTGTTTGTTGTGCAGATCAGTGACTGTGGCGTGTCAGAGCTTAGCAACACGCACGCAAAGTTCAGCTTTCATTTAATTGCAACCCACCAAAGACCCAATTTGGAGTCCCAACCCATGTTTTAGGAAAACAGCCGACACAACCCACTGCAGATGAACATTTCATGTTTTCTTGGTGTGTGATTTCCAATCTGACTGCTGCCCGATAAGGGCGACATACCCTCAGATCCCCTGCCTCCATCTCTGCTAATCAGATTTCTCTGGTTGGGTTATTTATCATCGCCAGCTCTGACTGTGAGTGATGCTTGGCTAATGGGTTTAGCATTCAAATCTGCTGGCTTGATGCGACAGAATCCCAACAAGGGTTGTCATTCCTGTGGCGGCAGCAGCTTCAGAGTGGTGTAAATAAGATGGAAATGACATTCATGAAATATGCATTCATGGCATGGTTGTTTTTACATTTAGTTAGATTTGTATTGATTTTAAAGGTGTTAAAATGAAAAGGAGGCAGAAGGGCAGAGTGAGAAAGAATGAAACAGAAACTTGAATATTTACACTTTAAATGTAATACAAATGTCCACTGATGCATTTATCTATCCATACATTACTCTTTTTTGTCTGCTCAAATCTTTTCAGAGGTGACAGCACAAAAAAGATTCATGACTGACCAAATGGCAGCCAGGAAATGAACAAATGAACTCAACAAAGCAAACTATAAAACCGAAAAGCTATCTGACACTGTGCTGAGCACATGCACACCAATGAGGCTATGAGGTGTTGAATGACAGTTATGGTTATGACAATAATTATAAGTCTTAAACCAACAGCTGTGGGAAACGGTCTTGTGTCTATCTTCGTGTCTGCACCTGAGCCGTGTGGTAACACCATGCGGTATCTGGTTGCAAACAGGTCCTCGTGCCTTGTTGTTTTGTATAATCTGCACTGAAGACAGAACTGTAAATTACAAGACAGCTGTTAGTCAGCCTCCATCCATTTCGTTCTATGATATGCGGTTGCGTGTTAGGTGTATAATTTTCTAATGTTTGATCTAAGACCGTAAATTAACTGAGAGCAGAGTTAACGAGACAGTGTGCACGGGTGCGTGTCAGACTCTTCAGTCTTCACTGCCCCACCACCTGTTCCATGTAAATAGCTCCATATGTGTGGAGGGAAGGCTTTATGTGGCTCATGGGAAACATTGTGGACACCCTTGTCACCTTCCATTGGTCATCAGTGGCCCAGTTACAAATACTGGCATTACTTCTAAGAGAGGGAGGGAGGGAGGGAAGGAAGGAAGGTTTCATTTTAAGTTTACACTGAAATAAGGTCATTGTGATTTTTAACTACTTCGTTTCAAGCTTTAATTCTGCTCCTTAGTTCCTAAAGCGTCTAGATTTTAGATTACCCCTTTCAGCATCATTCAGGGCAAGTCTGGACATGTCGCTTGATCTTTCGTTCCAGGATTCTATTCATGCCTGCGCACACACACACACACACACACACACACACACACACACACACACACACACACACAACACACACACACACACAACACACACACACACACACACACACACACACACGCTCACGTGGCACCAATTAACCAGATTTTTGCATCCCCATTACAGTTTTTTTATAATCACTTTGCTAGTAATTTCATAACCTTGATGTGATTTTTCAAAACTCACAACAGTCATCACTTGTAACACAGGCTATCCAATGTTCAAAACATTGGATTGTGCATTCATATCTCTAAAGAAGTCTTGCACTTGCACAATCACTGGTTCAAAAAACAAATATATTGTGAAATACCATTGAAACATTACTTTAGATCACCCACACACAAGCTACCCATAATTTCACTGGGTCATCGTTCGTACAATCATTAAATATTGTAGTACAAAATAGGTGATACATGTTTCATTATGGTACTACAAGTAAATACATCCCTGTAAAAGTACTGCAATAGTAGAGAGAATACTACAGACCAATGTGGTATAAGTATATATATATATATATATATATATATATATATATATATATATATATATATATATATATATTTATCCAGGTAAGTCGATTGAGAACAAATTCTCATTTGTAACGACAACACACACACACACACACATATACATATATATATACACATATATACATATATACACATATATACACATACACACACACACACATATTATATATATATATATATATATATATCATACCTAGAGATTGGCATGGTTTGATTTCAGTTAGTCTAATAGATGGTTTCATTTGCATATAAAGATGATATTATGGAAAGTACCCCATGCCAATCTCTAGGTATGGCGAAGGGTATGTGATGATGTGGGGGTATGGTGAAGGGTATGTGATGATGTGGGGGTATGGTGAAGGGGATGTGATGATGTGGGGGTATGGTGAAGGGTATGTGATGATGTGGGGGTATGGTGAAGGGGATGTGATGATGTGGGGGTATTTTAATGCCAAAGGCCAAGGGAACTTCATCAGGATGCATAGTATCCTGGATCCATGAAGTAACTGGCCTTTAAAAATAAAAATCTGCCGGCCTTTATGGGAATTTAACATAGGGGTGTACTTATTTATGCCCCCTGTATTTTAAGGAAGAACATTTATTTATTTACGATACATTATTCATTCACAAAGAAAATTGGTGTCCTTAAAGATTGGATTTTTCCTCATTTTTTTAATTAAGCCATTACAGTAAGATCAATTTGCAAAAGATGATTTTTTTATTCTTCTTTTTAGTCAACTTTAGCATGGGTGTCCTAATTTTTTCACGACTGTAAATTATATATCTCAATCATCAGTAGCGAGTTGGAAGAATTGGACAAGAAATTCCAAGGGCCTGAATCCATACAGTGCAATACTGTCAATACTGTAAATAGTCTGAAAAGTTGTTACATGGGACCATAGAAACAGTGTCTGGTAAACAGTAGTACAGTACAGTAAAGGTAGTACATGGGACCATAGAAACAGTGTCTGGTAAACAGTAGTACATTACAGTAAAGAATGATGATGAATTATTACATCCATAGATACTGTATTCTAATTGGTTCATGCTCCATGCTAACTGGTGACAATGAATCTCGTTATCTTGAAACTTTCATGATCAAAACATGGAATATTGTTTGTCTGTTTCCATACAACTATGCATTAAGAGTAATGCAACAGTTACTTATCATTTTGAGTAGTTGTATGGATTGATAGTTAGATGATTGTAATGAAATGAATAGACAATTATCTGAAATGTAATAGTAGTACTTTTACAGCTTGTAATAGTACTTTGATGTTGTGTCATATTGAACAAGTGATCTTTGTTAAATGAACAAATGATCTTTTGTTTATGTGTATTGTATCCAAGCAATTGAAAAAAGTGTTAGAGTTTTGAAAAATGTGTATTTTGATCATTGGTTGTGAGTTTTGTGTCTAGAGTTTTGAAAAATGACGTCAAGGTTCTGAAATTAGTAGCAAAGTGATAGTGAAAAACTGTAACTGGAGTTGCAAGTATGTCACAGTACATGTGCATGGCTGACTGAACAGTCCGCTAATCAGGTTGATTTGGACAAGGTTTATAGAACTTTCGTAACAGTGATAGTATCACAACACGTGTGTGTGTGTGTGTGTGTGTGTGTGTGTGTGTGTGTGTGTGTGTGTGTGTGTGTGGGGCCGTGCATGTGTGCATGTGTGAGTGTGGTCTAGGCACGTTTCAGATGTTATGATGATCTGTATTGACAAACCAATGGGATGTGCTTGTCTAGCTCTGGTTAGAAAGTAAAAGTCACCTGACTTGTGTGTCACAATCCATTTAATTTTGCAATAACATAATAACCTTAGTCATACTTACAGCTCATAAGGATTATACATTAGCATGTGCCCAAGCAGTCTTTTAATGCATTCTCCCCTCCTTATACCTCAACACGCATATTTTTGTCTCCTTCTAAAGCCTCATTGTGTTCACTGTCTCTTATCTTGTTTACTTGCAGTGTCTACTTCACTTGATGTGATTTATCCCCCTCTCTTTAACCCTTAAATCACACTCAGACTTACATTGTTTTACCCCACTGGAATTTTATGTCAACAAAGAATCAGACGTCATTCTTCTGAGCATCTGTTTTCTCTTTTTTTTTCATGCCAACCACTGATGATTATTGTATCACTCTGTTAACTGACTACAATACAACACTTGCCCATATAGAATTAATCTGCCTAATTCAAATACAATCTTAAATGGCATTTAATTGCCACTGTAGGTCTATATTGTGATCTTCCTTCACATTGATGGGTTGACAAGCCCTTGTGTTCACGTATCATTTTGAGTCGGTGTTAGTATATGTGTTTTTGTGTGTCTACGTTATGTCTCCCAGCATGACTTTAAGTCTCCCACTTAGCTTTGTAATTACCTTTCCAGCTTTGACTGGTAATTGGAGTACAGGAAAATCACTTCTGTACAGACAGACAGACAGACAGACAGACAGAAAGACACACACACACACACACACACACACACACACACACACACACACACACACACACACACACACACACACACACACACACACACACACTCCCAGTCTCACAGAGAGAAACAGAGACTCTTAAATGTTTTTAATTAAGTTAAACCTCAACAGTGACATTTATTTGTATTCATCTGTTATGATTTTTCGTTTATTATTTGTTGAAAGTGATCCGTTGTGCATATTGTAAGCCCCGGAGAAAGGGAAGTGACACTTTGACAGCCTGTTTGTTCTGTTGTTGACGAAATGTGCAAATACATTACTAAAGAGCAAGTGAGAGATGTCATTGTTCATGCAGGCGCACAGGAGGTAGCACTAAGTGAGTGCGATGAAGTATTTAATTGAATGTAGAAAATGGTAATTCATTTTAATTTTTTCCCCTTTTATTATTGAGTGAGTTGAAAGCAGCTTGTCAACATTTGTCACTGGGCCAAAAAGACTCAAATCTTATATGACATAATAACCCTTTACAGCTTGAAAAAGTGGCCGACCATTAAACTATAATTAATGACTTAAAGGTCCCATGGCATGAAAATTTCACTTTATGAGGTTTTTAACATTAATATGAGTTTCCCCAGCCTGCCTATGGTCCCCCAGTGGCTAGAAATGGCAATGTGTGTAAACCGAGCCCTGGGTATCCTGCTCTGCCTTTGAGAAAATGAAAGCTCAGATGGGCCGATCTGGAATCTCCTCCTTATGAGGTCATAAGGAGAAAGGTTACCTCCCCTTTTTCTGCTTTGCCCGCCCAGAGAATTTGGCCAACCCATGAGAGAGAGAGAGACATCATGGTTTGCAAACAAGCAAAGTGGCAGTTGGTCAAGGCCACACCCCCAACCTCCACCTTTCCCCCCCTCTCTCCTCCTCAATAGCATTTAAAGCTACAGACACAGAAATGGCACATACTAAGGAAAGCTCATTGTGGGACTGGCTCTAGTGGCTGTAATTCTGCACCAAGGCTGAATTTTAGAAAAGGGACTTCAGATACAGTATTAGGGGACCACTAAGGCCTATATAAAAGCATCCAAAAAGCACCATGTCATGGGACCTTTAACATCTACACATTTCATGTCAGTCTGCCACTTACTGTAAGCATGATGATTTCAGCAAGACACTTTTGGTCAGCAAAGCACTTCAGTAATTCAGTAATGCTGCCAAGCTAAATGCAAGGAAATATATATAATTATTACACCTTTCAATTTAATTTAGCATATGCACATTTAGTCATTACACACTGTAAGCAGTGGGATTACAGACTATTTTTGTAAGGACACAGGCACACAGAAAGAAAGAGCTTGTACTATCACAGCCTTGGGTTTGCTTTTTCACATACCTGAGTGCCAATGAAACAGGTTGGAGTTAGAGGAAGAGTGGAACATAAGGACTTTCTGTTTGTAACACACTGAATCCACTGTGTCTGCCTCAAGTTGCCACTCCACTTCATTGCAATCTTTCTTTCCTCTCTCTGTCTGGCTATTCTGCTTCCTACTGCCTCTTTCTCTGCTTTGGTTCACCTCATCTCTTTCTTCTTTTATGACTGTTTTATTCTCTCATCATATGCCTGTCTCAGTTTCGAGAAGCTTAAGTTTCAAAAACATTTAAGAAGTAAAACTACAAAATGTACATGTGATGTGATTATCACCTGCAATCTGTCAGCTACTCAGTGTCGCTAAACTGAGATTTATTTATATCAAGGTGTCACAAGTTCTTACTTTAATATAGATTTTGACAGACTCAAGCATGAGCATTCATCTACTCATTTCACAGTGCAGACATAGTGACACAAACTGGGGGACAGAAGAGACGGAAAGAGAAATATCAACTGACAAAAGTTATAAAACTCAAATATATTTCAATTAGAATGTCAGAGAACGTCACTTTTAATACAATTTCAACACTCATGTGCATGAAAGAAGAAGAAGAAAGCAATAAATGCACAGACAGAGTTGCAAATCAGACGCTTATTTATAGAAATTGCCACAGATGATTAGTGTTTTGGTTTGGTCAACCAGTTCCTATGGTGAATCCACATGCTCTTAAATTTACGTCTGTCTCTCTCACCAGTCTCTACACAACTTCAGGGTTGTGTGTGTGTGTCTATGTGTGTGTGTGTCTGTATGTGTGTGCAGAGAGAGAGGGGGAGACAGGGAAAGAGAGAGAGAGAGACAGAAAGAGGAAAAATACACAAACTAGATTGTGGCCATGGTCGAGGCCCTTCCTCATCTGTGTGTGTGTGTGTGTGTGTGTGTGTGTGTGTAATTTTGTGAAAGCCACAGATTATTGCACATGAAATGTTATTCATACAAAGCAGCTCTAGCGTGACTATCCCCCTGCTACAGCACTCAACAGCCTATTGGAGAAACACAACAGAACAAATCTCAGTGAAAATAAAAGTCTGCAAACCTCACAAGGGAGATTCTCCTTCACACCTCTCTTCATTTCTGACTTGACTTTTTTTTTCAAGGGAGGTGCTTGTTGTAAGTGACAATTAAAGTGTTTTGTTAATTAACAGTAAGGCTCACATATTTGTGTGTGGGGACGGTTACAGTACAGTATGACTGTGTTCTTGTGTTTCTAGAAACAATTACAGTAATAAAGTAATAGCCAACATGTCTGAGCAAACAAAGAGCAAAAAGGGAAATCAATCTTTATCTTTAACAGTATAGTACAGTTTCTTTGCACCAGAAATTTTGCCAACCAAACATTACAGTAGTGGCCGGTGGCTTTCTTAGTTAAGATACATACTGTATAGAAAAACACAAACAGATGAAGTCACATGGGCAGTGATTTGTACCTCTGGGTCCAAATGTTTTCTTTAGTTTTCTTCCCCTAAGGTTGACCTTCCCTTTCCGAACAGTACAGTCACTCACTTACTTCCCTCGTAGACTTATCTCCCCAGTGAATCACATATCCTCTACCATCAACTCAACATCTCTCAGATTTCTCTCTGCAAGTCAAACTCAGCCCAGTGCCGCTAATCATGATGGCATAAGAATGCATCTTATATTTGATTTCTGTTAATGTGGTCTCTGCTACATCCGATTTACCCTTTATTTCATGTAGATCTCTATTCATGTTTGGCCTACTGTGCCTCTTCCACCTGTGTGTTCTGAGCCTGTATAACAGATCCTGAGTCAGAGGATGATCTGGCAGTAACGGGGGAAATTACAGCCAAGGTCAGCTGATATGCCTTTTGCTCTAACTGGCATCAAGGGATTAATTATGACAAGGATTCCCTTTTGCAACATACTCCTGCTTTAACTGTTTGGATGTCCTGTCACTTAGTAGCATAAAGAAAATGGACAGAATTCACTATGCTCATGTGTGGCGCCACAGCAAATTATTTTGTGCAATCAAAGTTTCTGCTAGAATCAATAGTCGTGATTCAAATGCAAATAATCAGGAGTTGACAACAGCTGTGATTTCATTGCAGTGAGAAACACACACACACACACACACACACACACACACACACACCTACCTTGCTCTCAGTTCATCATCACAATTCATATCTGTTTCCTCCCTCTTTCATTTGTGTTCTTTTCGTTCACTTTGCTTCTACCTTCTCTCTGCGTCTCTTGCATCTCCTTTCTTCTCTCAGTGTCAGAGTTATCCTGTCCTGGCTCGTATTGTTGTTCTGCTTCTATAAGCTGGCTCTTGTAGTTTTTCTCTCCCTCTGCTCTTTTTTTTTCTTCCTAGTTGTGCTTTGTGATTTCTTCCCTCTACTGTTCTGGTTTTGTCTGTGTAATCTCTGTGATCTCTATGTCAGTTGTTTATAACTCCTAAATGTGCTACTTCCCTACCCTGACTCATTTCCCCCGAGTAACAGTGCAGAGAGAAATGTATTCATTTTCACGGTGCTCCAGCACACTTATCTTTTATTTCCCTTTAGATTATTTTTATGGCAGTTCAGCATTATCAGATGTTATATGGTGAGACGTGATAGGTAAAATGGAAAACAGTTTCCTCTGTTTTTTTTCCCTGTGGTAATGTTTTAAAGCTGTGGTTACATTTCTTTTACTATTTTCTCCTATTTTGAGTTTTACTGCCATGCTGAAAGTGTTCTTGGATTTCATATTCAAACAAAATCACTTTTTATGTTTGTATAGTAAATTGAATAATAAGTATTTCATTAGTTATTGGACCTAAGTGCCATAACAATAGCTCTCAGCTGCTGTAAAATAAATGTAAAGACCAACCTTGCACCGCCACATTGCTCGGATACAATTCTGGTAATACATTGGTGCAATAACAAATCTGTGGAAGACATTTTCTTTTTAATAAATCAGATTTAAATGTAAGCAAAGTCCTTGAATAGTAGCTAAACAAGTGGCAGTTGCTATGCAACATGCAGGTAGTAACTTTTGGGTTGGCATGCTCACATTAAAATCATGGCTAATGTGGCTATATCTGCGTGTTTGTACATTTCTAAACCAACAGTCAGTCAAAACAACAAACAGCGAGCTGTTTTATAGCAGTGATTATTTCCAGTGGTGTGTACTATACAGTTCTTAAGGTGGTGGTTCAGTCTTGCTCAAAATGAACAAGCATAATAGCATGGATGAATATTAAAAGGATTTTTCAATTTCTGATTTCCTTTAGAAGCATAAGAAATGGTCTTGCTCTGCGGCAGTCCTCCATCGCTCAATTTATACATGAGAAACATCTTTACTGTGCAGGAATGAACCATAATTCAGTCTACAACACTATAGTCTCATATTCCAAAAGAGAAGACTGAGCTGAAAGAATGGCCTCTGTAGTCTGCCTTTGACGCTTATGATGCCTTCGACTTTTTAACCCCGTCTTCCATTGGATGAAGGAGTCCCCCTCTCATTCTGTCTCCTTTTCCCATTCGCTCTCCTCCTCTGTCTGTCATGCGCCCCCCCCCATCCCATCTCTCTCTCTGTCTCATTACCTCTCTCTCACACACAATGCCTTCTTCGTCTCTCTCAGTGCCTACGGTCATTTCCAGTTGGTGATTGAACTGCCTCTGTAGCTTGTGTATGTGTTTGAAACAGGAGTGGTGGGAAAGAGAGCAAGATCCAGTGAAGAGGACAAGGCAATAGAGACTAACAGGATGAGAGAGTGGAACGAGAGAGCCATGGGGAGTGAGAAAGATGCGATTGAGAAAGAGAGGGAGGGAATTGTACAGCTAGATTGTGCCTTGATGTTGATACTGCCCCACTGACCTTCCATCCACCTGCTATTTCTTCCTTCCTTCCCTGCCTCTTTTCTTCTTCTCTTCTTTCTCTATGAACTCTGTATTAGAATGGCCAGAACTAATTAGTCTAGTGATGCCATGCTCCATTTAGTACTGCCTAATTATCTTCAGATGAGGCAAAAGTTCTTTTGCAACACAAAGTGTTTATTGATATGGAACTTTTTGAAGCTGTCGTCTATTTATCTCTCTCTTCATCTCTCTCTGAATATATCAATCTTTCTCTCTGTGCCTCAGCTGTGTAGTGTCACCCCCTTCCTCTCCTTGTATTCCTCTTTTCCACCATGTAATTTGAAGAGGGAACACAGTGAAAAAATCCCCCGGTAGTCTGACCCACCGTTGAACCTTTGCTTGCTTTGACAGATCGCTGCAACATGAGCTTTTCATTTCATCGGCGAAAACGGTCCCCCCTTTTTTTAAATGTGTTGTGTCTTTCACCGCAAATGGAAAAAGATCAAGTCCAGTGCCATTAACGTGCGTGATATGTGTGCATTGTGTGCGTTTGTCCACTTTGGTGCCATTGATGTATATGATGATCATGTGTCTCTATGCGGCCCATTGGTGAGATAAGGTTAGCTGGAGCAGAGATAAGGGGAGCGCAGAAAGAGGATCCGTTTTTGCCAGACGTGGAGAGAGGTGTCGCAGACAGTTAAAATTATTCATTTTGTCACACGTTAAACACCTCATACTGAGAAAGTACACCCTGAAACACACCTCACATGCTATCCCAATGAATGTTGTATTAGTCACCCTCTTTGACTCAGTGCAATTGTCCAAAATACAAAAAAAGAGAACCAAGACTCTAATTTGATCACACAAAACCCAAACAACTCTTTTCACTGAATTGTTGACAACTTTTATCTAATTTGATTTGATGTTAACAAATTATAGCTATGGTTTAGTTACTTAGTTGAGATTCAGTGGCTTGTTCAATGACACTTTGATTCAACACAATATGCAGTATTGAACCTGTGATCTTTTGGTTATAGGACTATACAGTTTCAACTTCACATTGGTCATCGTTATTATGTAAGGGATAATGTGGAGCGAGCGGGTCATTATTGCGAATTAAATCCAGACAGGGTTGGCGCAGCACCCCAAAGCTTATTACATGGCTATTTACTAAAGAAATCAATAATTTGACACAAAATATTGATTTAAAAATTGGTCCTCCAGAGTCTATGATCAGAACTGCGTCAATGGCAATGGTCTGTTATTCATAGCAGCGGTCTGAATAACAGACCGTAGAATGCTGTAACTGACCAAACAGAATCTTCAACAAAGCAGCGTAATAAGTAATACCAACAGCATCCTGCATCCCTGCATGCGCAAAGCTGTCAACATCATACCATACTAATTTATTTTTTGGGTGGACAACCTTTAATAATTCACATTCTATGTTTACTCATGCAAGTTCAAGGAGTTGATGGGATTACATTTAACATATTTGTACCTCGCACGATTTTACGTGACAAATAACATTGATTGATGATCTCGGTCAAGAAACAAGATGCGTCTGGGTCAAAGAAACATAGTTAGGGTTAATTAAAAAAAAAAAAAAGATCTTATCATTAAATGTTCTTATATTAAGAGATATGACAATACAGAAGTAATAAAATGGATACTATGTACAGCAAGCTGTGTTTTCAAGATGGATTGAGGGAATGTTAAATGAACTGACAGACCCCAAATGTAGCCCAAAACCAAACTTAAATCTACCAGTTGTCATACTCAAGTATTTTCTTTTAACATTACCGTGAATTACCTGCTTATCAAAAATGTTCTAATCATAATTATGATCAGTTGGTATGAGACGCGGCAAAAGGGCAAAGTGAAGCATTTTCATTATTTGTGATGATAAGGCCTATTATAAATCCTTGTCAGGGCAGCATGAACATAACAGTCCTTTTGTTGTGGACCAAATGAAAGGTTATGGCGATTGAGAGAGAAATTAAAGGTTATAAATGAAATTGAGTATTTCCTGCATGAGGGCATTTAGGAGATTGAGATTGTAATCATTACTGTTGCTGCCTGACAAAGAGTAAAAGTCTATTGTGTAACCATAATGAACAAGTAAGGACTTGACATTGCTAAGGTTAGATATATGGTAAGAGTGAAGGAAGGAGAGGAAAGGGGAGTGTGCATACAGACAGATGCATGGGATGAATGAAGGTGTGGGGGGGAGGAGATGATGGAGAGACATAAAGGGAAAAAAGGGAACAGAGAGGGAGGGGGAGATAAGAGAGAGAGCTGGAGTTTGAGAGAGTTAGGGAGCTGGCTGGCAGCAAGAACAAGCTGGTCAGGTTGACTTGAGAGGTTTCAGTAAGGTCAGTCATTTGGCACAGTTGTCTGCAACCCTGTGTCAACCCCGACTGCCGGGTCCTGCTCTCTCTCTCTCTCTCTCTCTCTCTCTCTCTCTCTCTCTGTGTGTCAAGGGAAGGTCTCTCTGTCTGGGTCGAGCCATTACTACTGACAGTCTGTATCAAGTTTTTCTCAGTTCATGGTCAGTCCCAATGTCCAGGTATTCTGCTGCTATTATGTATTGCCTGTTTAAAGAGAATTTATCACTTGATTCCAATGACTTTGATTTGTTACTTTTACTTGCATTTTATTTATTACAATGAGCCCCTGCTGTAGGGATTAGGGTTAGGGTTAGGGTTAGGGATTGGACAGATAGTCTAGCTAGCTGTCTGGATTTACCCTGCGGAGCTCTGAGGAGCAGTTAACCATAGTCCTCATAAATCCACCGGAGTATAAAATGTCAACACAAAGAAAGCCCAAGGTAACTGATATCCGGCCTAAATGAGTGAAATCCGGCAGAATTTCCGTCGGCAATGGAGCAATCCCGGAAGTGGAACGTCGTGGATGTAGACTAGTTTGATCAAGTCAAAGAAATTCTGCCGGATGCGTGTATTTTCGCCGATGTCCGTTTCCATTCGCTTTCTTTGTGTTGGAATTTTAAACTCCGGTGGATTTATGAGGACTATGGTTAACTGCTCCTCAGATCTCTGCATGGTAAATTGAGACAGCTAGCTAGACTTTCTGTCCAATCAGAGTTTTCTGTTGCACAAACAAACAATTTTTAAACGTACACGTTCCACTAAAACAACTTCCTTCCCGAGGCTATTTTGCAGATGATTGAATGAAGAGAGAGATGAACCAAGATGATTGTGATTGGTTTAAAGAAATGCCAATAAACCATAGCACATTTTTCTCACATTTCCTCCTCCACACTATGGAGGATGGTCTGGCAAAGCGAGACTAGCATTTCTTTAAACCAATCACAATTGACTTGAGCGGCGATAAGCGCCATAAGGAGCAACTGCACCTCTGCAAAATAGCCTCGGGAAGGAACTTGTTTAGGTGGAACATGTGTACGTTCAAAAGTTGTTTTAGTCGTGCAACAGAAAACTCAGATTGGACAGATAGTCTAGCTAGCTGTCTGGATTTACCCTGCGGAGCTCTGAGGAGCAGTTAACCATAGTCCTCATAAATCCACCGGAGTATAAAATGTCAACACAAAGAAAGCCCAAGGTAACTGATATCCGGCCTAAATGAGTGAAATCCGGCAGAATTTCCGTCGGCAATGGAGCAATCCCGGAAGTGGAACGTCGTGGATGTAGACTAGTTTGATCCTGAAATACCAATCAATTGTATCAGATGTAACAGATGGACATTAATGATACTGTGTTCCTATGTTGGAGTACACAGTGCTCAAGTCTTTAAACTTTTGAGAGTTCATGACCCTTTAGCCTCTTTAGGGTCAAAAGGACATGCCCAGTGGGGCCGTATGTATCTCTGTGTGTGTGTTACTGTTAATATATATGTATTTGGATGTTTCTACTTATCCGCACATCTGACATGCACTGAACCCTTAACCCCTAGCAGTACATGTTCTTGGCTCCGGACCTGCATTGCTTGGCAGGCTACTCAGGAAACAGCAATATTGTGTTTGTGTGTGTTTGTGTAACTGCTAGATGTGTGTAGTTTAGTTTGGTTTGAGTTGGATTTTTCGCCTTAAAGGAACACGCCAACTTATTGGGAATTTAGCTTATTCACCGTAACCCCCAGAGTTAGACAAGTCGATACATACCCTTCTCATCTCCGTGCGTGCTGTAACGCTGCCTGACGGCTCCAGCATTAGCTTAGACTAGCATAGATCTTGCAGGTAACTGGTTCCAACTAGCCTACTGCTCCGAATTGTGACAAAAGTAACAAAATAACGCCAACATGTTCCTACTTACATGTTGTGATTTGTAGAGTCATAGCGTGTACAAAAAACAAGGTAACATGAGACACAGCCATCTTCTAACAGTAAACAAACGGGAACTATATTCTCAGACAGGCTTGCTGCGAGCATATCACTCCGCCCAAGTACTATATTCTTCCACCTAAGAATATAGTTCCTGGTTTGTTTACGGTTAGAAGACGGCTGTGTCTCATGTTACGTTGTTTTTTGTACACGCTGTCACTCTATAAATCACAACATGTAAATAGGAACATGTTGGCGTTATTTTGTCACTTATTCGGAGCAGTAGGATTACTGGAACCAGTCACCTGCATGTTCTGTGATGGGCTGATGCCGCTGGAGCCGTCAGACAGCATTACAGCACGCACGGAGATGAGAAGGGTATGTATCGACTTGTCTAACTCTGGGGGTTATGGTGAATAAGCTAAATTCACAATAAGTCGGCGTGTTCCTTTAAAGTGCTCATATTATGCTTTTTGGCTTTTCCCCTTTCCTTTATTGTGTTTATATATCTTTTTTGTGCATGTTATAGGTTTACAAAATGAAAAAGCGCAAAGTCCACCCCAAAGTCACTTACCATCTCCAACAGAAAACACTGTTCACAAACTGCTCCAAACAGCTCTATTGTAGTGTAACGTGCGTCACTTTGTAACACACATTATAATGCTCGCCTAGCTGCTAGCGTGGCATGCCCTCATACTCTGCTTCTGACTAGCAAGCAGCGCTAGGTGAGAGGTACTGCGCATGTGCGACTCCCAACAAAGATGGAACAGAAGTGGGATGCCTCACTCTGTAGCTAAAACGGAGAGCTCAACACACAGGAGTGAAAAGAGGAGCTGCAGCAATGTGCAGTACAACAAAAATATAGTTTTTTTGGAAAATTAATCCACGTAAACCTATTCTGGTACAACCTCTAAATACAATTACAGTATGAACCTGAAAATGAGTATAATATGAGCACTTAAGAAAAATCTTCAAAAACAAACAGCAAAGCAAGGCCACATTCAAAATATATTAAAATATACATCTTGATTTGTACACAGCATGGAGGAGATACTTTTGCCTAAACTGCATTCTGCACTGTGTACCATTCAAAGCTAGTATAAAAAACTATACTTGCATTTCTGATTCTTTTTAAGTGCGATCACAGCACTACATCTGCATCACTTCTGTTCCCCTTATTCTGGCCTGCACACATATTAAAACATGTGGAGAATGCTTTTGAGTGGGTTCATTTTAGGGTCCAACACCATTGCTTTGAAACCCAGTCTCTGTTTATCTTCCAAAACTTTAAAAAGTAATGCCTCACTGATGAGTGTTTTAAGCAGGTAATCTATTACATTTAATAGATTACATTCTAAAAGTATCCATCCCAGCCTTATTCACACTATAAATGATTTCATGAGCCCTAGGCCTTGTACAGTATAAGTCTTTCATGTATAAGACTTTCAGCTGTGTGTTAGCTCTGCCAATAAGACATGCTGTTTAAGACTTGGCAGCTAGTCTGCAGCCTCCACAGTAAATGGTTTGCAGCTGACATTAACGCACAGTGGCTTTCAAAGTTTTCAAAAATGATTTTTGTTGCAGCCAAAGCGGATTTTGTGGGGTAAGGTTGCTGACCTCCACTCCGGGTGTGTGTCAGTCAGCCTGCCCCATGTTTATGACTTTGGTGCTTGGGCTTTACTAGTATTGCATTGCACGTAACTGGATGAAATCTTTTTCAAAGTAATTAAAGGGACCATTTCAAGCCTCCCGAGCCACCTTTGAAAATTTACTTCAAATGTTATGTCTTAGACCAGGGGTAGACTTTTTTTTAAAGGCAACAGCAAGACAAATTATTTTGCTTGAGCTAGCATTTATCATTTACTTTCAAAAGACTGAGCTGTAAATTACCATATGTGATGACAGCTTTTGGTCTTTGAGTTTAGCGAGTTCACTGTAAAGTCAAAGTATTTGCAAACAGTGTAACCTGCTGTTGGAGAGGACAACATGTGCGTGTTTATCAGTAGTGGCAGAACAGCCGTTCCTTTCTACCTGACAATGTAGTAACCACATAGACTTACAGACACACACACACACACACACACCCCTATTGTTTTAACAAGAAAAGCCTGCTGCGCTTGTTCTCTGTAAAATCGACAACTAATATATCAGGAAGGGAAGTCAAAATAAAGATAATAAGGATTATTGCGTATGTATGTGTGTGTGAGTGCATGCGTGTGGGAGGGGGAGAGAGAGAGAGAGAGAGAGAGAGAGAGAGAGAGAGAGAGAGAGAGAAAAGGAGGGAGGTAGGGGAGGAGAGAGCAAGTGGGGAGGGGAGGGCTGCATTTTAATTATTTACAGCTGAGTAACTGAATCTCTCTCTCTCTCTCTCTCTCTCTCTCTCTCTACCCTATAATCTAGAGTTAGGTTATAAACACAGTTAAAGTTTCCATCTCTCACACACATTCTGGGTGGCCAAACCTGTGTGTGTTTATACGTGTCTGTCTGCATGTGTGTGTTTGGCCTGTATGTCGGTTTTTGTTTGTCTATTTGCATCTCTGTGGATGAATGTTGGGTTGTTTTGTGGCAACACTGCGACCTTTCATGACCTAGATTGTGTTTATTCCACCGTACGTGACTCCGATTTGATCAAGTTTGTCTAAAAAGAAACAAATGACATCGCTATACGATGCTTTCTGTAATGTCAACTGTGGCTACTCTTACTGGCTAGTCCCTACACAGTGCCAAGTAGTTTGGGTGTCAGAAAAATACACTGCTGATACAACATGTGCAGTGCAACAACTTTGAAAGAAAACACTGGAAATCACAGGGAGAATAACACCTATAAATCTAATCAATACAAATACAGGAATGGAGTGCAAAAGAAAACACATTACGGGGTATCCGCCATCTTTATGTTATCACAGTTTTCACACCTGTACCTGTGCCTTTAAAGGAGAATTCCGGTCGATTTTAACATGTAGCTATGTTGTTTGTCGTCACGTAATGCTGTCAGTAGCGAAAAAAATGAAAATAATCGGTGTTGCCTACACTGAGTTATGGTACTGCTAGCTTTTGCACCCAGGCGGCTGAAACAGGGCAGTTTTTAAATGTGCTTTTAGCCTCTTAACATGTTTGAGATGTCATTACAAGTGCCTTGCCATGTGAACTAATTCCCTCCGAGTGAACACAGTGAATATGGCTGCAGTAGATGTGAAAGAAATGCATTTAAGTTGTGCTAATTCAGCCAGTGCACATACCTCTGTTTAGTTTTGAGACGGCAAGTCTAGTGCTTAGGCCTATACTCTGTTGCTACACAACAGAAACAACAAATATATTTATTAATTTAATGATTAAATAAGGTAATGTCTCCAAACTTACCTCAATTATAACTTGTCTCCTGCTAGTTCTACTACAGCACTTACTTTAAAAAAATAAGCATATGCCTATTTTTGAAAGTATTTTTGTATCTCTTTTCTGTGTTTTAGTTTGTAGACGGTCCCCAAGCACTCGTCTTGCTGTCTCACGACCGGAACACCGGAACTAAACAGAGGTATGTGCACTCGCTGACCTTTTATGCATTTCTTTCACATCTACTGCAGCCATATTCACTGTGTTCACTTGGAGGGAATCAGTTCACACGGCAAGGCACTTGTAATAACATCTCGAACATGTTAAGAGGCTAAAAGCATGTTTAAAAACTGCCCCGTCTCAGCCATCTGGGCGCGAAAGCTAGCAGTAGCATAACTCGGTGTAGGCAACACCAATTATTTTTGTTTTTCCTCGCTACTGACAGCACTACATGACAACAAACTACATAGCTACGTGTTGAAATCAACCGGAATTCTCCTTTTAAGTAATGTAATAAAATAATAAAGTATTGGATAAACTCACTGACTTGCATTCACATTAAGATCATTAGTCTGTAAGGCTCCTTTTAAAGAAGCATTATGTTTCAATGTGTTGTGACACTTAAAATATGATGCTTTGTTGATCCCTGTGCTTATATTCTGTTTTTATTGAGGTCAAAGGTCGAGCTTAGCTACAGGAACAGCACCACCGCAGCCGGGACAGGCAGAGGGTGTCACAATATAACCCTTCACTGGCTTTTGTTGTTTACATATAAATTATGTTTGCATGGCTAATGAATGCTTGGGATTGGCTTTTGATTTTGCTCTCGTGCTCTGACCACAAGTAGTATTCTGTTTATTCAAGCCTATGATTAAATCCACCCGTCCTAATTGAGATGCTGTATTTTTGACCCATTTCCAAACCAAAAATGGAAAAGATGCTGATTTCTTCTGTCCTTCAATAATGGCTATTTTAACATAAATAAAAAAAGGGTATAATTCATACACCAAATGTATTATTTACATTTGGAACATACTTGGTAACAAGAATTCAGATTTAGAATTCAATGATTTAGTTGAAACCCCACTGTGTTGCACAATATCAGCTGTGTCAGTGATTGAGTATGGTCTCGCTACACCACACATACACCCTAGGATAGGAGAAAAAATGCTTTGGCTTATTTGCGTTTCTTAAAACCAATCACAATTGTCATGGGTGGTGCTAAGCTCTGGACACAGGGACGGTGGCTCTGCAAAATAGTTTAGGGAAGGAACTTGTTTTGGTGGAACATCTGCACATAGGGAGGCGAGCTCTGAAATGGCAAATTCCCCAAAAAAAAAAAAACACCACTTAAAATATTAAATGAAAAAACTGACCAGCAGAAGTTTTTTATCTGTGTCTTTAGCTTTCACATGGTCCCCCATTGTCGCAGCCAAGGAGGACACAACCACCTACGTGGCATTTTCATGCCATGTCTCTTGAATTTAACGTTGCGTGCTAGCCCTGCTAGCTCACTGCAAACAATAGGCCAAGCTTGGAAAATAAAACTTGTTTTAATGCCCAATGGGCAAACATGCTAGCACATCCCTGTTAGATAGTAAATGCCGTAAACATATTTTTCTTTACAATCATTCACCGAAAGAACAAAACAGGCCTGCCTATTGCACAATCCAAATTTTTTGATGAATGAAGGTGTGCTGCCATTTGCAGCATGTAGCTTGCTAGCTCAGAGGTTGTTGTTGTTTCTGTAGCAATGGGGTTTGAGAATGGTAACACGCAGATAGCAGAAGCGTAGGGGTAATGCCTGAGTTTCAAAAAGTATTTACCTGTTTTGAGGAACATGGTAAACCTTTTAAATGTTTTATTTTGGTATATTTTAGCCTTTGCTAGAAGTTTTGCAACGTGCACTTTTGTCTGTTTGAGTGACAATGCATTCATCATTGGATGACACTATGCTTCCCAGTGTCAGCTTGGCTACTGTATGCAATGTTGTTCAGTTGTTGGAGTAAGAAGCTTTGATTTTTGTGCAAACCAGAGCTCAGTAAAACAGCTGCCAGGTTTTATGGTGTCTCTGGATTACCAGCTCTGCTCAGTTTGAATAAAACAACAGTCATAGTTCCAAAGTCATTGCCTTTCGGCGAAATTCTGGGTTGAAATTGGTCACAGGTGGCCAGCTCTTAGGAAATGGAAGCCTAAAATGTTAAGATGAAGATAAGATAGCTTAAATATTAATAATTTAAATAGCTGTGTCGCAGACCCTGAGTTGATATTTGCATAGGTCATTTTGTTGTGTGTTTCATTATTGACTATACACTTAACATAAAATTTACGGTCAGTTTAAAACCAGGCGGAGTGAAATAGGTAGGCAACAGGATGGTATGAGAAGTTGCCGACACCACTATTTAGCTGTTGAGTATATAGAGAGTCTCTATAGGATATGTGGGTGGCCTAAAACACTTTTGAGAGAGACAGGAGGGTAGTTTGAGCTTGTTCTGTGGAAAGGGAAACCAGCCAATCCTCTCAAGTCTTACATCAACATCAGAAGGTTATTGATGTGCTCTATTTAAAGGTGAGAGCTTTGAGAGTCTCTCTCTCTGTGTACTGTATATCTCTCTCTTACTCCCTCTCTCCCTGTGTTTGTGTATGCATGGAGCATTCCTCTCAATGCACAACTATGTGAAAAAATAAGCTGGCTTGGCTAACTTTCCCAAAAGTTAATGATTTAGAAGAAGGTGTTGGCAGACTAAATTATCACCTTCTGAAAGGACCCATTGAGATCCCATATGTGAACCACACATATCTGTAGCAAAGCTCAACAGATCGAGCCTAGCCCCACCCAAATACAAAAAGCTAAAAAACTGCAATAAACATTGGCTGTTTAGCTCTTTGTCAATCCTAACCTGAAAAAAACCCTCAAAAGTGCTAAGAATATTTGAATAAAATATGGGTCATGGCCCATTTTAAGCACTGGAACACATTTAAGAAAGCACTGCCTGCAGAAGCATTTTAAAGCTGTTTTGCCAAGAGTAACAGATTGTATTAGATCAAATATGCCTGAATGATAAAAGCTAAAGTAATGCAGAGTCACCTTTTTTAAATTGATGAATTGCTGAAAGACTCTCTTTCAAGGTGTTACCTCCTTAAGCACTTTTTCTGCTTTGGGTGGATTCAGGTGTGCACAGGTTAACCATGCAAATCTTAAATCACTTAACTGATGTATTAGATGGTTGGACTTCTGAGGCTTTTTCGCACATGCACCTCTTTTGCCAATCCTGCTGTATGAAAATCATGAGATGAAAAATCCCCAAGATGAAAGAGCAGAAAGCGAGCCAGTGTAATATGACAGCTAAATTGACGGCATTGGACATACTAAGCTGACTGTTCTGAAGGTCTAATGAAAGGTTTCTTTGAGAGGCCATGTCAGCAGGTGAATAGAGGTGAAATATGCTGGCTCCCTCCTCCCTCTCATCACCTGTCTTCTACTCTCTCTCTCTACCTAGTTCTCTGGTCTGAACAGAAAGTCTGTCTCTGTTTCAGTGATTATTATCGGCTCCAATGGTGGTCTAAACTGAGGCTTGTGTCTATACACTTATCAAAGCTCGAATCTATCTATCTATCTATCTATCTATGTATCTATCTATCTATCTATCTATCTATCTATCTATCTATCTCTCTCTCTCTCTCTAAAATGTATGCCCTCCTCAAAGTGATCAATGCTACTTCACGAATAGACCATATATTATATAGCCTACCTAAAATAGAGATTAATTTTAAACTAAGTAAAGCACTGTAACGCGAACAGTATATAGTGCCATAGAACGATAAAATCCGATCAGCAGTTGCTTCTTGTCTTTAGCCGCAACAGAGCTCTGGGACGCCGGCTACCAGCGGCAGTTGTTTAGCTGCCAATAGGCGACTTTGAGCCAGATACAGACACTGCTAGATGATGGTCCTTTCATGGGTCATGGTAGTAGAGTTTAGCCAGTAAAAGTGAGCCTCATGCGGCCATAAATTTAAGCACCAAAACGACTAGTTGAGTTTAGGAAAAAGATCGTGGTTTGGATTAAAACCTTCCAGAGGAACCATAGGAGTGTTTCCTGGGTGAAAGTATTTTGTTTTTCGCTGCAAAGTCAACTCCACTCTCTGGCTTAAAAACACTGTGTTTCCCGGCAGTATGTTGACACCACATTGTGCTATTTCTTTTTGGGATTATTTTCCATTGAATATTAAAGTTCATAAATAAGTGTTTTGGCATGGCTAGCCAAAGTGGCACTATATCTATTGTCCAATTGCATGTTTTGCATGATCAAAAAACATGCCCTTCTCTGCTTTTTTTCACAAATCGCAACCTCTATCTATCTACTGTATATCTATCTATCTATGTGTGTGTGTGTGTGTGTGTGTGTGTGTGTGTACAGAGGGAGTTATTCCACTACAGCTACCTTTGATGGTCCTTTGTGATTTATAGCAACATTAAAAGGCTGTTGCTGGCATTTGCATTTTTATTTTATGTTTCCTCTTCCTTGCATGAAGAGACGCTGTGACTTATTATTAGTGCAACAGTTTCTGCAGAGGACAGTGTTTTGGTGTGTGTGTGTGTGTGTGTGTGTGTGTGTGTGTGTGTGTAGGGGTGGACGGGTGGGTGTGTAGGGGGCGGATCAGTAAGACTGTAGTCTGTGCTGCATGCATTTCAATGATTAGATATCAAATCTCACATCATACTTTTCCTGGAAAGGTCTCTGCTTTTGAACAAGAAAAGTTAAATGGTTCTGCTGTTTTAAAGACAGCAAAATCCATGCCACTTTAATATAGGCCTACTCAAAATGCATTTTGATACTCCTAGAAACGAACAGAACACAGGGGGAATAAAATCAACTCACCTGGATACACATTATAACTGCTCTTGTGTTGATTCTGAATGTAGTCTAAAGAGAAAACATCAGCAATGCATCACTGGTTTGATTGACTTTGACAATAATGCCAAACAAGCCACAAATCAAATAAAATTCTTGTCAGAGGACACGTGCGTTTAGATCTTTTTTTTTTTTTTATATATTTCAATGTGTCTGAATGAACACTTCTGTTCATTGTTCAAATTGCAGCTTACAGTGAGACAAAAATGGAATGTGACACCACCTTGCATCGGGCCCCTGGGCTAGTGAGAGACAATATGTTGTTGTAATATGCTAATTTTGCATTAAGGATTCAGTGAAAATGAGCGTGTGAGATGATCACACCATTAAAAGTTAGCATTAGCAATGTAGTATGTTAATCAGGACAGATGGGACCATTCTGTTTGTGTAAATTAACTCACTCCACTTCTTTGCCGTGAGACCTGGAAAGATAATCCTTGACAAGGCCTTTAAGAATGTGTTCATAAGAAATACACTGGAATATTTGGGCTGAACAAATGAATATTAAGAAATGAAACCGCGCAACTTTAAGAAGAAATCCACCTTTAGATACCTTCATACTATGAACATCGGTATGTGATGTACAGTGTATTCCATGAATTATAATGATTGATTAAGTCCTGTCAATTTATTTTTTGGTACTTCAATACCCTGTACCTGCATCAACCTTCCTGTGACTAGTGCATGACCATAACAAAGTAGTCTTTACTGCTAATCACAATAGTGCCCATTAATGTAATACAATCTTATAAACCTAATACCCTAAAGGTATTTGCTTACTAATTCCTACCATCTCCTGTAAAACAATATTACACTATTATCCCAAGTGTTTGGTGTTACCTCTTTATAATTATTAAACCCTTCTCACATTGAAAGGTCCCCTACAATATAAATTACATTTATACAAATTTTTGTTTTAAACAACTACATCATCTTAGGGAGGTGGTTGGGGTGGACAGTGACAACCCGTTCTCACTCTGAACTCGTAAAATACGGATGTTTGGACCGTGGCTGTCAGCGTCTGAAGCGATGAAAAAAGTGCCCTTCAGCGTGTTTGTAGAACGTACCGGGTAGAGCAGCAGCTACACAGGGTTTAGCGAGTAGTATGTAAGGGGGAAATTCCGCGTAGGGAAGTTGGTCGGGGTGGTGGATGGGTCAAACACAGGACTTTCACCCAGGAGACCGGGGTCCGTGTCCCGTGTGTGTCTTTAACCGTCCCGTTAATGCCGCGTGTCACGGAAGTTTAGTTTAGACTTTTATTTGTCCCCGTAGGGCAATTGGTTCTGCATGAAGTCGCTTTCTTCTTTAACCGGCCCGATATTGCCGCGTGTCACGGAAACGTAAGCCCACCCACGACCTTTCCCTAAACTCAACCGTCCCGTTCCCGCGAGTCACGTAAACGTAAGCCCACCCACAAGCTTTTCCCTAACCTAACTGCGTTAAAAGGGACGCCAATAGTCCCGACCAAGCGTATTTAGTTAAAGCGCGTTATATGACGCAAAAGGAGACTTTTAGCGTCAATAATAACCAAGCGACTGTATTTTACGAAGATGGGAGTGAGAATGTGTGGACGGCGAACATGCAAAGCACAGGACTCTGACACCTGCCTGTGGTTAGGTTCAAACAACAAATGCACTTTGGTTAAGCTAAGTCAAAAAATATTTGTCTCCATTAAACCAAAACCTTTATCTTTCCCTAATGCTGTTTGAAAAAGCTTTATTCACTATGAGCAGAAATCTTATCGCAACAAAAACAAATGAAATACATGCTCAGTTAAGATTTGACTTTTGAAGTACATTCAGTATCATTTTGAGATTACATAAATTACCAACATTTCCTCATTGTGTTGATTAAAAAAACGTGATCTGGGCGACATTATATTTCCTCCAAAAAGGTATTAGCTGTTGCAAATTAGTTTTATGTAAATATACTTTCTAGGAGACAAGGTTGTACCCACACATGCACATATGTAGCAACTTCCTACTTGAGTTTGTAAATCTTGAGTAGTCAGTTGAAGGTTTCTTTTTGTGCTTTCCCTTAAGATATAGATCCACTTTTTTTGTCTACTTTGCCCTCTGCCAACAGTCTAGTTGGGTATTGTGTTTTGTTCTTATAGCTCATACTTTAAAGGTCCTATGACATGCTGCTTTTTGGATGCTTTTATATAGGCCTTAGTGGTCCCCTAATACTATATCTGAAGTCTCTTTCCTGAAATTCAGCCTTGGTGCAGAATTACAGCCACTAGAACCAGCTTTCCTTAGTATGTGCCATTTCTATGTCGTAGCTATTGAGGAGGAGAGAGAGAGGGGGGATGGGGGGGGCAAGGTGGAGGGTGGTGGTGTGGCCTTGACCAACTGCCACTTTGCTTGTTTGCAAGCCATGATGTCTCTCTCTTTCTCATGGGTGGGCCAAATTGTCTGGGCGGGCAAAGCAGAGAAAGGGGAGGTAACCTTACTCCTTATGACCTCATAAGGAGAAGATTACAGATCGGCTCATCTGAGCTTTCATTTTCTCAAAGGCAGAGCAGGATACCCAGGGCTCGGTTTACACCTATCACCATTTCTAGCCACTGGAGGACCATAGGCAGGCTGGGGGAACGCATATTAATGTTAAAAAACCTCATAAAGTGAATTTTTCATGCCATGGGAACTTTAAACTATGGTGCAGTTAATTTATACAGTGTAACTATAATTAAAGTTTTTTTTTTTATTGAAATCTTCTTTGTGCTGATATTGTGACATGTATTAAAAGGCCTGCATTCAGCCCCTGTAAATCTTCCACAAAACATGACTCTTTTTTTGACATTGTCAATGTTTTTTTAAACTTTTGATCATTATGCCTTACTGTGCTACCAATTGAACTTCTGATTTATAAAACATTGGGGTTATTCTAGCAAAAAATGGACCATATAACACTTTTAGCAGTGGCGATCATTTTTAATTATCTTAGCCTACCACTCATGAATAAATGCAGGGAAAACAGTTGTCTGCACTATAAACTTACTGTTGGCTTACAGTAAACTCCCCCTGTTAAAATCCATTATTTTTATCCCCTGAATACTGTCATTATCCTAACAACACTGAACAAACTGCCTCTCACACAACCCAGTATCCCTCTTTAGCCAAAATCAGTATTAGTTTTCCACCACTGTCCCTGGGCATGTTCTGGCTCTCTGGCTCTATAATCCTGGGCATATTCTAACATCCTTAACCCAGCAGCAAGCTTTGTTTTTGGGCGTTAGTCCAGCTCTGCTCTTGGGAGGTCCAACAGCTTCTCCAAAACCCCTCCAGTCATTTTTTTGGCGTGAAGGATTTTTATTTTCAATCTCGCTGTCCCAATCCCCGGGACAATTAGAGGTCGTCACAGAGCAGTTTATAGAAAGTGCAGAGCAACAAAATGTTGTTTTGGAAAGTTGTAATGGTCCCTTGTGTGATTGAATAGGCTTGGAACAGCAACATTAAAAGTAAAAAAAAACCTTGTACAATACAGAAACAGAAATAGGTCGCTTATCTTTTAATAATTTTTACTTTCCGGAAAATCTTGTTTATCTAAATACCCCCAGGAGTCGAGGTTGTCCAAGAAAATTAAATCTTCTGCTTAGACATTCATTGAAATTCCTCACCAGGTCTTCTTCAAACTCAGAAATTTGAATAGAATATAGTTTCATCTTTCTATTGCTTGTGCTCATTATCTCAATCCACAAATTGCATCAGAGATCTGAGGATTTGACACACAGGTTGTACATTGCCTCACAGTGCTAATAAATTGTTACCACGTGTCGCATTAATGCTTGCAATGTGGAATGTTTGCTGAGAAAACAGTTCATTTTCTGTCCTTCTGTCATAATCAGACTTCACAGTATGCACTGCACTGAAGATACAAGGCAACTGGTGCAACACATTCCTCACATTCTTCCAGAGTGAGACAATTTGGCCATTTTTACCTTAAATATTTGTTTAAGGCCAGCAAATCAAGAGACAGCCCATTAATCTGACATTATCCAATTAAAATCAGTGTTGCTTAGGAGCCATTTACCAAGTCTATTAGGCACTCAACTTTGGTTTAAAATAGCCCTGGTGCACTCAGTCACCTTTCATTTGTACATGTGACTCCTGCAACCAAACTAAACATCTATCTCTCTCTCTCTCTCTCTCTCTCTCTCTCTCTCTCTCTCTCTCTCGATAATTATCTTGTCTGCATGAGGTCACTGTCTGATCTAAGTCCAAGGATGTCATTTCCTTCATAAACAAGTCCAACTTCCTCTCGAGGGTCCCTATCAGCTGAGCTTATCCTGTGAGTGCCCCAGTGGGACTTCATTTCAGAGTGTCCTTCCCTCCCCCACATACACAGCTAAGCCCTGTATTATTTTGTATTAATGTTGAACAGCTGCATGGAACTATATTTACTATTTTCACCATACTGTGTTTAGTTCTACAGTGTTTGACACGGAATAACAATAGGCTACTAGTGTGCTGCAGAATCACAGAGGACCAGTTTGGTGAGTCAGATATATTATACCTGTATGTCTACTTTAGTTTACCTGACTCACAGCACAGATTAACTGAGTTAAAGCATCTGACTTTTCACTGGGTTGCTGGTGGAACAGTGTTTGGTCTGTACAACAGTGTGGATAAAGCGAGCAACCACAACTTACACTGGTGTCAAACAACTCTCAGGCACCACAGTGTGTGGAATTCAACAGCTTCACCCTTACCATTTAAAAGGCCCTGCACTCCTGCAGATTTATTCAAGTGCAGCTTGTAGTTTTGTAAATCAGCAAGGTAAGGGGAATGGTTATGAAATGGTTTTTTTTGGGTTTATGGAGTGAGGCACAGCTGTAGCCTGCCTGCAACAACATGGGCTTGGTTACCGTATTCTGCCAAGGTAATCACAATCTAGATGAGCTTTAAAGCTGATGGTTGCTGGTGGGGGAAAAAGGGACCTGTTTTCTTTGCCAAACCCCCTACTCACTGTGTTTTTCAGGGAAGGTTGATATGGGTTAGTCATTCAAAACTGCTACACACCCATGTGTTTTAACAGTTTTCCACCACATGTGTTATCAGCTGAGCCACAAATGTGGGAAAGCCCCGCAGGCAGAATGACATCATGCCCTGTGTAAAAGTAGATATAGTTTAACACACAAGGGCGTAACTGGGAAAATGATGGACATGGGAGAGATTGTTAAAAAACAACCAAAACCAATGGAAACAAACAAAGATAAAGATGCCCACAAACTGTTTTAAAGTACTTGGCTTTTCTGTGCACCATTTGGAGACACTAAAATAGGGATGATAACTCCAATCTTCGTATCAGACTGTTAGATTTGAATTTTAGTAAGAGCTTTAAACCTCTCAGCCTTGCAACAGTAGCATCCTCTACAATATGAAAGCAGTGTTGACAATATAGCCTGTATTGATGTGTTTTACTACAACATGGCTAAAGAAATTGATCTTCAGCTTCAAATTGATTTTTGATGTGCTAGCCCTTTAAAAGCTCTGACATAGTCAGCTGTTTAGTGTTGAAATGTTCTAACAGTTAAAAGCTTCTCTGCATGTGTTATCAGTTTAGCCATAATGAGCGAGAAGCCCAGTGGCAAAGTGAGTGACATAATTTATAGTTTAGAACTAACACACAGGGGTGGAAAAGGAAAATAGCAGGGAATCTTTGGAAATAAGTGATCATTAAAAAAAAAAGATTGAATACAATGGAAACAGTGATGTCTACAGTTTGTTTGGGGTATGGCTTCATGATGATATACAGTTATTCACTCACATTTGAAACTTGAGCATGTTGAAGTAATTGTTTTTGACAGTAATACAAATAGAAAGCACAGTGTCTCATCAGTGCTGAAGCAATAGACGATGGAATGCTTCTTCACTGGAGCCTACAGTTGTAACTCCCCATAAACATGTTTTTTTGTGGGAGAAAAAGTAATGATGACACTAGAACAGCCTAATAATTTTAGTTTCTTTCATCATGTCAACTCATGATTGAGAAGGGTTAGAGAGTTGGTCCTGTATGTTCTTGCTCAGCTTTAAGAAGAAGGAACTCCTTCTTCTGAAAACCAAAAGAAGGACTTTATTTTAGTAAACATAATACAAATAACACAATATAAAATATGATAGCAGATACTAAATGTTAATAACACCCAAGAGAGACATGTTTCAACTGTGATGTAAAAACTGCCTAACAATGCCATAACCTTCCAAAAATGTTTATGATATTGAATTTATATACAATACACCATATGTGTTATCTGATGATGTAACATTGCAGAAATAGTTTAATTATTATTCCTATTACAATATTGCTCATATACATTTCAGCAAAAATCTCAGTATTGCAATAATATGTATGTTAATAATACAGGACCAAATTACATTATCAACTGACCAAATGATTTACTCGCTCAGATTACTATCATTTTACTGCTGCGTGTGTTTCAAACATTAGACATTTGATTTTGATAATGGGATAGGATTTTCTGGTGAACATTGTAAGACCAACAAATCATGTTATAATTCAAACTACACTTAATTTCCCCTCCAATTTATGGTACATTAATTATATTAATATTAATAGATACATTACTGAGGACATTAGGAGTAGTAGTGCCCCACTCAGCAATGGGGTTTTGATTAAAAGAGGTAAATCAGCTGAAGTCATATGAGCGCAGGTTTTTCCTCTACAGTGCACTACCAAGAGAGATGTGGTGAACTGCTCATGTAGTTAAACTAAAAGGAAAAAAAAAGGCTTTAGGGAAGATTACCTCATCATTGTCATCTCCACCATGACCACTGCACTGACCAGCACCATCATCATCACCACCGCTCTAACCAACACCACCACCATCATCATCATCATCATCTTCCAGAGCTCAGCGCACTAGTATAATACGTTGAGATTTAGAGCCCTGTTGGAAAGATGACATCATTCTTTTTTTTCCCTGTTTATAACTCTCCAGGGTACAACTGACAGAGCTGAAGAGCAGGGAAGTAGTTTTTGCAAATGATGTGATGTGTTGGCATTTGTGCAGGAATTGCCAGCTGCTTTGCAGTCTACATTGAACAGAAAAGGCCCTGTAGGAAAGTTGAGATCATTCTCATGCCGCCGAACAATAACTGGCATCCCTAATCCTCTGACATAAAATTGACATATGTCTGGAAGAGGGGAGATATATGACAACAATGAAATCGTTGGCCCTTTTGCAATAATCATCAGCTGTTTGGCGTTCTGGAAATAAATGGAGGGGATCGAAATGTTTTCACAGAGCAGCAGACTTACCAGAGACACGGCTCATGAACTGTGACTGTAAGGGTCCAAACCTTCCTTGTGAAATGCTGTCATACATCTTTTTGCAATGTTCCACGTGTATCTACGCTGTAATGTCTAAAATCAGTTAATAACCCTCTGGAGTGTGACTTCAGTCTGCCCTTGGGGTAAATGACATAATTCACAGACGTTGGGAGCATATTGTTAAACTTGAAACTGATATAAAAAATGGGGACACGAGAAGGTTGAAAGCATTTGATTAATCATAACGACATTGGAGAGCTTGAGGTTAAAAACCTAAAACCCATCATGTTTGGGTCTAAACAGAGTACTAAGCCTCCTCCACCCTCCAAATGGTTTTGATTGTAGGAAGTAAATTAGTAAAACTTGGAAGCAGAAAGTCATCTGCCATAAGTGCTTGATGGAATCATTCAGCTGTGTTTAACTAAAACCAAAAGAGCTACAGGCAAAAGGAGTTAAATCCTACTGGCTGGAGTAATGCTAACGGACTTAAATAGTGGTGTGTAGGACTCCTCTGGTGGATTAGCACCCTGAAAGTGGCAGCATGGTGGGAAATGATGACCACAGCACTAGAAAGGTATGTGTTTGTTAGCTGTCAGCAGTTTCCTAAGGTGTGTGTGTGTGTGTGTGTGTGTGTAAATAGTTGTGGTAGATGATGTGCCACTGAAAGAGAAATGTCAAATGCCCCAAATACCAGAGATACACTCATGCGTGCACATACACACAACTATAGCAAAGTGGTGCTTTTTCACAGACAGCTAGGTGATGTCATCTTGCGTAAATCTAGCTCTGGCAAAATACATCACTTAATGTGTCAGTGTGGGGTGTGGGAGTGTGTACACATGCATAATAATACCACAGTGACTATCTATGCCTGTCACTTTTATTGATTTTATAGAAGTCATTTAATCAGAAAAGTCAACACGTGCCTGCCATCTGAGTCATATATACAGTATATTAAACATGTGTCAGTGTGTTAATTTTCTTTGTCCATATATGGGGGTTTGAGTCATTTTCACCCACTTACAAACACACTGTATTTGGCTAATTGCTTCCTTACTGCAATTCCTCCAATGACCACTAGATGCTGAATCTAAGAAAACTCTACTGTATTGAAGTGGCTGAGAGGGAACCCTGCCTCTGCCTTTATACACAAAGTCAAATCAATCAACATTACAGTCTCAATAGATATCTTTCCTTCTAATGTTTGTCTTGGAGGGGATCTGGAAAACATAGTAATGTTAAGAATACATTAGTAAGAGAGCTATGATTGGAAGCTTGATTGACAAGTATTCTGAGCATATCACTTTCGGCTGTGCTGTTTGCAACTTGCTAGTCACTTTAACCAGGCCCCACCCCATTTCAGTACATTTTGATTATTATATTTATGCTACTAACATGTTGGTACTGGATCACAATGCTGCTTGCATTCAAAGATTCAATCATACCTGTTAGCTCTATCGGTTGGTATGATAGAGAAAGTGCCAGCTTCTTGACCTACAAGTCCTGATCATGAGGGTCTACTTTTAAAGATGATGAGCTCCATACAGATCACAGTTCATATGATGATGTCTTTGGCATTTAATGTAGTCAGTCTTTTCCTGGCCTGCTTTTTACGTAATACACCACCCTACAGCATACTATTAATGTCAATAAAATCAGGGGCAGTTGTGAACAGCTATCTAGATCCTCTATCTGCATGCACTACCTCTCTTTCAGGCACAAACAGTGCTGGGTGGCTACATTATCATCTAGTTCATTTGAATCAACATTTCATAAACATACAGTTTGGCTCAGGTTGACAGGGTCATGTGTTGGGTTCTCACGTGATCTGGAAGAAGGATGAGTAGCACCTTTCATTGCTGGGACCACTGGATATTGCTAACCATACAAAGGCCTGTGGGCATTACAGAATCTGAATCACTGATACATAATGAATCACTCTAAAACTTAGCTTAAAAGAGAGAGCTATAGTAATAAGAGCAGTTTGGCATGCCCATACAAGTAGGATACACCATGCCGGGAGGTTGACTCAGTCTTCTAAGGGGTGATGGCATCACTGTCTGAATAATGAAAATCTAAAGCCTCAAGTGCACTGTATACTTTACACTCTCTTTAGATGTGTCCTTAGGCACAATGCAGTTGGGTCTCTGACTCACGTGAGTCACGCTGATGTTGCTAGAGGAAACATTGTGTATTGTCTTTGAATCGATGAGGAAAGGAGTCTGCTGACTGAAACCACGTGACTCATTTGCCAAGGTCCATAAAGCAACTTCCTTGTATCGGATCTGATAACATGATCTGTAAAACTGTCTGGTGCTTTGAGCTCCGGCTGTTACATGGGGATGTGAAGGTATCATGCATGACAAAGTTATAGCTGATTGCCTTTGAGAAGCTGAAAATCTGATCGTTAAGTATTGGCGAAAGGGGTTACTTTGACATCCACAGAGCAACATGTTTATAGTCCATACATGTATTTATGTCTCATTTGGGTTTGTTTTAATTTTCAGGGGGAGATGGGAGTGTGTTTGAATCAGACTTAAACATGTGATCAGACGATGACTGATCCATGTGATTGAAAGGTCAACTGAAGCTCTCACCTAATCCTTTTTGGAATAACGTTTTTGTTGCACCACAAGCACACTGCTGAAATTGTCTTCCTTCCTGAGGAATGACAATGCTTCCTTGTTTATGCAGTTGCCATAAAAACACAATCAGCCACAAGTCAACACTGACTGACTCCAAACAAGCCGGATTATTGCTCTAATTAAGCTTTAATAAGCCCTTATTAA